>NW_027310403.1:52666-65166 GCF_047496795.1 Chiloscyllium punctatum
CTTTCGCCTGCAGGTCCCGAGCCGCCTTTATTTGCTGTTACGAGCATCGTGTGCCCCATACCTGCGTGACGAGCACCGCAGGGCGGCAGAGCCATCGCACTTGGCCGGGTGGCAGAGGAGGACCCGACTATTCACAGATAGCGGCCCAACGACTCCCAGAGCCGGTCGTGCGGCGCGCGAGGTCTGCTCTCTTCACAAGAGGCTTTATTAGGGAGTGCTAAGGCAAGGTTCTGTGCCCTCCACCCTCATCGCAACACCCATGGGAGCCTCCGGTCGTCAATAGACCGCCGCACCGGCCTCTGACTGACTCTCAGAATGGACGGAAAGAGCCGGGTAAGCCTTTCAAAAGATTCGACCACGTGCCGAAAACTTTAGACTTCCGTGAGCTCTCCGGCTTGCACCGAGACCCGAAGTCGACGTGCTAAGCACCACGGGACCCCTTTCGCCTGCAGGTCCCGAGCCGCCTTTATTTGCTGTTACGAGCATCGTGTGCCCCATACCTGCGTGACGAGCACCGCAGGGCGGCAGAGCCATCGCACTTGGCCGGGTGGCAGAGGAGGACCAGACTATTCACAGATAGCGGCCCAACGACTCCCAGAGCCGGTCGTGCGGCGCGCGAGGTCTGCTCTCATCACAAGAGGCTTTAGGGAGTGCTCAGGCAAGGGTCAGCCCGCAGCCTTCCTGGCAACACCCAGGGGAACCAGGCCACTCGCGTCTCTCGCCTTCATTTTCGACACGAGCGCCTGCGGAGGGCCACCACCCCCTCCGATTGTCAAGAGACCTCCGCACCGGCCTCTGACTTACTCTCAGAATGGACGGAAAGAGCCGGGTAAGCCTTTGAAAAGATTCGACCACGTGCCGAAAACTTTAGACTTCCGTGAGCTCTCCGGCTTGCACCGAGACCCGAAGTCGACGTGCTTAGCACCACGGGACCCCTTTCGCCTGCAGGTCCCGAGCCGCCTTTTATTTTTGTTACGAGTATCGTGTTCCCCAAACCTGGGTGACGAGCACCGCAGGGCGGCAGAGCCATCGCGCTTGTCCGGGTGGCAGAGGAGGACCAGACTATTCACAAATAGCGGCCCAACGACTCCCAGAGCCGGTCGTGCGGCAGGCGAGGTCTGCTCTCATCACAAGAGGCTTTAGGGAGTGCTCAGGCAACGGTCAGCCCGCAGCCTTCTTGGCAACACCCAAGGGAACCAGGCCACTCGCGTCTCTCGCCTTCATTTTGGACACGAGCGCCTGTGGAGGGACGGCCGGAGTCAACGTGGGGTTTGCCCGCCCTCCAATAGTGTCAAAAGACCGCCGCACAAGTCTCTGACTGACTCTTAGAACAGACAGAAAGAGTTTGTCAAATCTGTCAAAAAATTGACAAAGTGTCAAAAATTCGACTTCCAAGAGCTCTCCGGCATGCACTCATACCTGTCATTAAAGTGCTATGCCCGTGGAACCGTTTTTCGGATGCCTTTCAGAACGGTCCCGCGCCGCCATTTTGTTCTAAAAATCGTGTTCCCATATATCTCCGGGTACCCCGCCAACCTCACTGCGGAAAAACTACAAGTGGCACTGAATGGGTCTGAATTCCAAATTTGACTGCATCGGTCTGGAACTCGGTCCGGTCAAAACCGTTTGGATTTTTCTCGGTCCGGACTTCCGCGACAGACAAAGTTAAAGTTTTCGGGCTGCAGGCACAAAACGACAGCTGGCCATTTGCCGGGCTCAATTCACCCAATTCCTCCGGCACTTCGGAGCACATGTTCGGTGTAAGTTTGCGAATCTTTCCCGATGCTGCAGCATTTTCCTCCGCTGACACTTAGAATATTTTTCACACTTTGCTGAAAATTTTTCTAAGTGTTTTTTTCCAAGTTTTCCTGGTTACTGATTTCTTCTTTTTAAACATTTTTCTAAGTTTTTCTGGTTACTGATTTCTTCTTTTTAAACATTTTTCGCAGTTTGTCTGGTTACTGATTTCTTCTTTTTAAACATTTTTCGCCGTTTTTCTGGTTACTGATTTCTTCTTTTTAAACATTTTTCGCCGTTTTTCTGGTTACTGATTTCTTCTTTTTAAACATTTTTCTAAGTTTTTCTGGTTACTCATTTCTTCTTTTTAAACATTTTTCTAAGTTTTTCTGGTTACTGATTTCTTCTTTTTAAACATTTTTCTAAGTTTTTCTGGTTACTCATTTCTTCTTTTTAAACATTTTTCTAAGTTTTTCTGGTTACTCACTTCTTCTTTTTAAACATTTTTCGCCGTTTTTCTGGTTACTGATTTCTTCTTTTTAAACATTTTTCTAAGTTTTTCTGGTTACTCATTTCTTCTTTTTAAACATTTTTCTAAGTTTTTCTGGTTACTCATTTCTTCTTTTTAAACATTTTTCTAAGTTTTTCTGGTTACTGATTTCTTCTTTTTAAACATTTTTCTAAGTTTTTCTGGTTACTGATTTCTTCTTTTTAAACATTTTTCTAAGTTTTCCTGGTTACTCATTTCTTCTTTTTAAACATTTTTCTAAGTTTTCCTGGTTACTCATTTCTTCTTTTTAAACATTTTTCTAAGTTTTCCTGGTTACTGATTTCTTCTTTTTAAACATTTTTCGCAGTTTTTCTGGTTACTGATTTCTTCTTTTTAAACATTTTTTCGCAGTTTGTCTGGTTACTGATTTCTTCTTTTTAAACATTTTTCGCCGTTTTTCTGGTTACTGATTTCTTCTTTTTAAACATTTTTCGCCGTTTTTCTGGTTACTGATTTCTTCTTTTTAAGCATTTTTCTAAGTTTTTCTGGTTACTCATTTCTTCTTTTTAAACATTTTTCTAAGTTTTTCTGGTTACTGATTTCTTCTTTTTAAACATTTTTCTAAGTTTTTCTGGTTACTCATTTCTTCTTTTTAAACATTTTTCTAAGTTTTTCTGGTTACTCACTTCTTCTTTTTAAACATTTTTCTAAGTTTTTCTGGTTACTGATTTCTTCTTTTTAAACATTTTTCGCCGTTTTTCTGGTTACTGATTTCTTCTTTTTAAACATTTTTCTAAGTTTTTCTGGTTACTCATTTCTTCTTTTTAAACATTTTTCTAAGTTTTTCTGGTTACTGATTTCTTCTTTTTAAACATTTTTCTAAGTTTTCCTGGTTACTGATTTCTTCTTTTTAAACATTTTTCGCAGTTTTTCTGGTTACTGATTTCTTCTTTTTAAACATTTTTCTAAGTTTTCCTGGTTACTGATTTCTTCTTTTTAAACATTTTTCGCAGTTTTTCTGGTTACTGATTTCTTCTTTTTAAACATTTTTCTAAGTTTTTCTGGTTACTGATTTCTTCTTTTTAAACATTTTTCTAAGTTTTTCTGGTTACTCACTTCTTCTTTTTAAACATTTTTCTAAGTTTTCCTGGTTACTGATTTCTTCTTTTTAAACATTTTTCGCAGTTTGTCTGGTTACTGATTTCTTCTTTTTAAACATTTTTCGCAGTTTTTCTGGTTACTGATTTCTTCTTTTTAAACATTTTTCTAAGTTTTTCTGGTTACTCACTTCTTCTTTTATAACATTTTTCTAAGTTTTCCTGGTTACTGATTTCTTCTTTTTAAACATTTTTCTAAGTTTTCCTGGTTACTGATTTCTTCTTTTTAAACATTTTTCTAAGTTTTCCTGGTTACTGATTTCTTCTTTTTAAACATTTTTCTAAGTTTTTCTGGTTACTCATTTCTTCTTTTTAAACATTTTTCGCAGTTTTTCTGGTTACTGATTTCTTCTTTTTAAACATTTTCCTAAGTTTTCCTGGTTACTGATTTCTTCTTTTTAAACATTTTTCTAAGTTTTCCTGGTTACTCATTTCTTCTTTTTGATCATTTTTCTAAGTTTTCCTGGTTACTGATTTCTTCGTTTTGAACATTTTTCTAAGTTTTCCTGGTTACTCACTTCTTCTTTTCAAACATTTTTCTTCGTTTTTCTGTTTACTCATTTAGCACTTTCAGGCACTTTCCCATCATTTCCTCGTTCCCGATTTCACCCTTTAAAACGCTTTCGGGCATTTCCCTAAGTTTTGCGGTTCACTCGTTTGGGACTCACTGACACCTTCTCTAGCTTCCCTGCTCACTTTTTTCGTACTGTTGAGAAAATTCGAACCCTTTCCTTAACTATGCCGGTTACTGACTTCACCGCTTCAGACCCTTGTCCCCGTAATGAAAGATACCATTTCCCACCGTGGGAAATGCACGAAAATCGGACTGAACACGGGGGAGGCTCCCCCCTCGAAGGCGAGACCGTCGGCAGAACCGCCGGGTCAAACCCGGCCGAGCTACCCGGCTTACAAGTCTCAAAGTCGGTATGAGCAGTCACGTCCACCCCCATTCCCTTTTGGACCACTTCCCACGGTTCCAAATGCATGAAAATCGGCCTGTACACGGGGGAGGCACCCGCCTCGAAGACGAGACCGTCGGCAGAACCGCCGGGTCAAACCCGGCTGAGCTACCCGGCTCGGAAGCGCCAAAGTCGGGTTGAGCAGTCACATTCACTCCCATCGACGTTTGGACCACTTCCCACGGTTCGAAATGCACGGAAATCGGCCTGTACACGGGGGAGGCACCCGCCTCGAAGAGGAGACTGTCGGCAGAACCGCCGGGTCAAACCCGGCTGTGCTAACCGGCTCGGAAGCGCCAAAGTCGGGTTGAGCAGTCACATTCACTCCCATCCCCTTTTGGGCAACTTCCCACGGTTGGAAATGCATGGAAATCGGACTGAACACGGGGGAGGCTCCCCCCTCGAAGGCGAGACCGTCGGCAGAACCGCAGGATCAAACCCGGCTGAGCTACCCGGCTTACAAGTCTCAAAGTCGGTATGAGCAGACACGTCCACCCCCATTCCCTTTTGGACCACTTCCCACGGTTCGAAATGCATGAAAATCGGCCTGTATACGGGGGAGGCACCCGCCTCGAAGACGAGACCGTCGGCAGACCCGCCGGGTCAAACCCGGCTGAGCTACCCGGCTCGGAAGCGCCAAAGTCGGGTTGAGCAGTCACATTCACTCCCATCCCCTTTTGGACCACTTCCCACGGTTCGAAATGCACGAAAATCGGCCTGTACACGGGGGAGGCACCCGCCTCGAAGACGAGACCGTCGGCAGAACCGCCGGAACAAACCCGGCTGAGCTACCCGGCTTACAAGTCTCAAAGTCGGTATGAGCAGACACGTCCACCCCCATTCCCTTTTGGACCACTTCCCACGGTTCGAAATGCATGAAAATCGGCCTGTATACGGGGGAGGCACCCGCCTCGAAGACGAGACCGTCGGCAGACCCGCCGGGTCAAACCCGGCTGAGCTACCCGGCTCGGAAGCGCCAAAGTCGGGTTGAGCAGTCACATTCACTCCCATCCCCTTTTGAACCTCTTCCCACCGTTGGAAATGCACGAAAATCGGCCTGTACACGGGGGAGGCTCCCCCCTCGAAGGCGAGACCGTCGGCAGAACCGCCGGGTCAAACCCGGCTGAGCTACCCGGCTTACAAGTCTCGAAGTCGGGTTGAGCAGTCACATTCACTCCCATCGACTTTTGGGCAACTTCCCACCGTTGCAAATGCATGAAAATCGGCCTGTACACGGGGGAGGCACCCGCCTCGAAGTCGAGACCGTCGGCAGAACCGCCGGGTCCAACCCGGCTGAGCTACCCGGCTTACAAGTCTCAAAGCCGGGTTGGGCAGTCACGTTCACCCCCATTCCCTTTTGGATCACTTCCCACGGTTCGAAATGCACGAAAACCGGCCTGTACACGGGGGAGGGTCCGCCCTCGAAGGCGAGACCGTCGGCAGAACCGCCGGGTCAAACCTGGCTGAGCTACCCGGCTTACAAGTCTCAAAGTCGGGTTGAGCAGTCACGTTCACTCCCATCGACTTTTAGACCACTTCCCACGGTTCGAAATGCACGAAAATCGGCCTGTACACGGGGGAGGCACCCGCCTCGAAGACGAGACCGTCGGCAGAACCGCCGGGTCAAACCCGGCCGAGCTACCCGGGTTAGAAGCCTCAGAGTCGGGTTGAGCAGTCACGTTCACTCCCATCGACTTTTAGACCACTTCCCACGGTTGGAAATGCACGAAAATCGGCCTGTACACGGGGGTGGCATCCGCCTCGAAGACGAGACCGTCGGCAGAACCGCCGGGTCAAACCCGGCTGAGCTACCCGGCTTACAAGTCTCAAAGTCGGGTTGAGCAGTCACATTCACTCCCATCGACTTTTGGGCAACTTCCCACGGTTCGAAATGCACAAGATTCGGCCTGAACACGGGGGACGCTCCCCCCTCGAAGGCGAGACCGTCGGCAGAACCGCCGGGTCAAACCCGGCTGAGCTACCCGGCTCGGAAGCGCCAAAGTCGGTATGAGCAGTCACGTTCACTCCCATCCCCTTTTGGACCGCTTCCCACGGTACGAAATGCATGAAAATCGGCCTGTACACGGGGGAGGCACCCGCCTCGAAGACGAGACCGTCGGCAGAACCGCCGGGTCAAACCCGGCTGAGCTACCCGGCTTACAAGTCTCAAAGTCGGGTTGAGCAGTCACATTCACTCCCATCGACTTTTGGGCAACTTCCCACGGTTCGAAATGCACAAAATTCGGCCTGAACACGGGGGACGCTCCCCCCTCGAAGGCGAGACCGTCGGCAGAACCGCCGGGTCAAACCCGGCTGAGCTACCCGGCTTAAAAGTCTCAAAGTCGGTATGAGCAGTCACATTCACCCCCATTCCCTTTTGGACCACTTCCCACGGTTGGAAATGCATGAAAATCGGCCTGGACACGGGGGAGGCTCCCCCCTCGATGACGAGACCGTCGGCAGAACCGCCGGAACAAACCCGGCTGAGCTACCCGGCTTACAAGTCTCAAAGTCGGTATGAGCAGACACGTCCACCCCCATTCCCTTTTGGACCACTTCCCACCGTTGGAAATGCACGAAAATCGGCCTGTACACGGGGGAGGCACCGGCCTCGAAGACGAGACCGTCGGCAGAACCGCCGGATCAAACCCGGCCGAGCTACCCGGGTTAGAAGCCTCAGAGTCGGGTTGAGCAGTCACATTCACTCCCATCCCCTTTTGAACCTCTTCCCACCGTTGGAAATGCACGAAAATCGGCCTGTACACGGGGGAGGCTCCCCCCTCGAAGGCGAGACCGTCGGCAGAACCGCCGGGTCAAACCCGGCTGAGCTACCCGGCTTAAAAGTCTCAAAGTCGGGTTGAGCAGTCACATTCACTCCCATCGACTTTTGGGCAACTTCCCACCGTTGCAAATGCATGAAAATCGGCCTGTACACGGGGGAGGCTCCGCCCTCGAAGGCGAGACCGACGGCAGAACCGCCGGGTCAAACCCGGCCGGGCTACCCGGGTTAGAAGCCTCAGAGTCGGGTTGAGCAGTCGCATTCACCCCCATCCCCTTTTGAACCTCTTCCCACCGTTGGAAATGCACGAAAATCGGCCTGTACACGGGGGAGGCACCGGCCTCGAAGACGAGACCGTCGGCAGAACCGCCGGATCAAACCCGGCCGAGCTACCCGGGTTAGAAGCCTCAGAGTCGGGTTGAGCAGTCACATTCACTCCCATCCCCTTTTGAACCTCTTCCCACCGTTGGAAATGCACGGAAATCGGCCTGTACACGGGGGAGGCTCCCCCCTCGAAGGCGAGACCGTCGGCAGAACCGCCGGGTCAAACCCGGCTGAGCTACCCGGCTTACAAGTCTCAAAGTCGGTATGAGCAGACACGTCCACCCCCATTCCCTTTTGGACCACTTCCCACCGTTGGAAATGCACGAAAATCGGCCTGTACACGGGGGAGGCACCGGCCTCGAAGACGAGACCGTCGGCAGAACCGCCGGATCAAACCCGGCCGAGCTACCCGGGTTAGAAGCCTCAGAGTCGGGTTGAGCAGTCACATTCACTCCCATCCCCTTTTGAACCTCTTCCCACCGTTGGAAATGCACGAAAATCGGCCTGTACACGGGGGAGGCTCCCCCCTCGAAGGCGAGACCGTCGGCAGAACCGCCGGGTCAAACCCGGCTGAGCTACCCGGCTTAAAAGTCTCAAAGTCGGGTTGAGCAGTCACATTCACTCCCATCGACTTTTGGGCAACTTCCCACCGTTGCAAATGCATGAAAATCGGCCTGTACACGGGGGAGGCTCCGCCCTCGAAGGCGAGACCGACGGCAGAACCGCCGGGTCAAACCCGGCCGGGCTACCCGGCTCGGAAGCGCCAAAGTCGGGTTGAGCAGTCACATTCACCCCCATCCCCTTTTGGGCCACTTCCCACGGTTCGAAATGCATGAAAATCGGCCTGTACACGGGGGACGCTCCCCCCTCGAAGGCGAGGCAGTCGGCAGAACCGCCGGGTCAAACCCGGCTGAGCTACCCGGGTTAGATGCCTCAAAGTCGGGTTGAGCAGTCACATTCACCCCCATCCCCTTTCGGCCCCCTTCCCACGGTTGGAAATGCATGAAAATCGGCCTGTACACGGTGGGCGCTCCCCCCTCGAAGGTGAGACCTTCGGCAGAACCGCCGGGTCAAATCCTGCCGAGCTACCCGCGTTAGAGGTCTCAATGTCGGCTTCAGCAGTCACATTCAATCCCATTCCCGTTTGGACCTCTTCCCGCCGATGGAAATGCACAAAATTCGGCCTGAACACGCGGGGCGCTCCCCCCTCGAAGGCGAGACCGTCGCCAGAACCGCCGGGTCAAATCCGGCTGAGCTACCCGCGTTACAGGTCTCAAAGTCGGGTTGAGCAGTCACGTTCACCCCCATCCCCTTTCGGACCCCTTCCCACGGTTGGAAATGCATGAAAATCGGCCTGTACACGGTGGGCGCTCCCCCCTCGAAGGTGAGACCTTCGGCAGAACCGCCGGGTCAAATCCGGCCGAGCTACCCGCGTTAGAGGTCTCAATGTCGGCTTCAGCAGTCACATTCAATCCCATTCCCGTTTGGACCTCTTCCCGCCGATGGAAATGCACAAAATTCGGCCTGAACACGCGGGACGCTCCCCCCTCGAAGGTGAGACCTTCGGCAGAACCGCCGGGTCAAATCCGGCCGAGCTACCCGCGTTAGAGGTCTCAATGTCGGCTTCAGCAGTCACATTCAATCCCATTCCCGTTTGGACCTCTTCCCGCCGATGGAAATGCACAAAATTCGGCCTGAACACGCGGGACGCTCCCCCCTCGAAGGCGAGACCGTCGCCAGAACCGCCGGGTCAAATCCGGCTGAGCTACCCGCGTTACAGGTCTCAAAGTCGGGTTGAGCAGTCACGTTCACCCCCATCCCCTTTCGGACCCCTTCCCACGGTTGGAAATGCATGAAAATCGGCCTGTACACGGTGGGCGCTCCCCCCTCGAAGGTGAGACCTTCGGCAGAACCGCCGGGTCAAATCCGGCCGAGCTACCCGCGTTAGAGGTCTCAATGTCGGCTTCAGCAGTCACATTCAATCCCATTCCCGTTTGGACCTCTTCCCGCCGATGGAAATGCACAAAATTCGGCCTGAACACGCGGGACGCTCCCCCCTCGAAGGTGAGACCTTCGGCAGAACCGCCGGGTCAAATCCGGCCGAGCTACCCGCGTTAGAGGTCTCAATGTCGGCTTCAGCAGTCACATTCAATCCCATTCCCGTTTGGACCTCTTCCCGCCGATGGAAATGCACAAAATTCGGCCTGAACACGCGGGACGCTCCCCCCTCGAAGGCGAGACCGTCGCCAGAACCGCCGGGTCAAATCCGGCTGAGCTACCCGCGTTAGAGGTCTCAAAGTCGGGTTGAGCAGTCACGTTCACCCCCATCCCCTTTCGGACCCCTTCCCACGGTTGGAAATGCATGAAAATCGGCCTGTACACGGTGGGCGCTCCCCCCTCGAAGCTGAGACCTTCGGCAGAACCGCCGGGTCAAATCCGGCCGAGCTACCCGCGTTAGAGGTCTCAATGTCGGCTTCAGCAGTCACATTCAATCCCATTCCCGTTTGGACCTCTTCCCGCCGATGGAAATGCACAAAACTCGGCCTGAACACGCGGGACGCTCCCCCCTCGAAGGTGAGACCTTCGGCAGAACCGCCGGGTCAAATCCGGCCGAGCTACCCGCGTTAGAGGTCTCAATGTCGGCTTCAGCAGTCACATTCAATCCCATTCCCGTTTGGACCTCTTCCCGCCGATGGAAATGCACAAAATTCGGCCTGAACACGCGGGACGCTCCCCCCTCGAAGGCGAGACCGTCGCCAGAACCGCCGGGTCAAATCCGGCCGAGCTACCCGCGTTAGAGGTCTCAATGTCGGCTTCAGCAGTCACATTCAATCCCATTCCCTTTTGGAACACTTCCCGCCGTTAACAATGCACGATATTCGGCCTGAACACGCGGGACGCTCCCCCCTCGAAGGTGAGACCTTCGGCAGAACCGCCGGGTCAAATCCTGCCGAGCTACCCGCGTTAGAGGTCTCAATGTCGGCTTCAGCAGTCACATTCAATCCCATTCCCGTTTGGACCTCTTCCCGCCGATGGAAATGCACAAAATTCGGCCTGAACACGCGGGACGCTCCCCCCTCGAAGGCGAGACCGTCGCCAGAACCGCCGGGTCAAATCCGGCCGAGCTACCCGCGTTAGAGGTCTCAATGTCGGCTTCAGCAGTCACATTCAATCCCATTCACGTTTGGAACACTTCCCGCCGTTAACAATGCACGATATTCGGCCTGAACACGCGGGACGCTCCCCCCTCGAAGGTGAGACCTTCGGCAGAACCGCCGGGTCAAATCCTGCCGAGCTACCCGCGTTAGAGGTCTCAATGTCGGCTTCAGCAGTCACATTCAATCCCATTCCCGTTTGGACCTCTTCCCGCCGATGGAAATGCACAAAATTCGGCCTGAACACGCGGGGCGCTCCCCCCTCGAAGGCGAGACCGTCGCCAGAACCGCCGGGTCAAATCCGGCTGAGCTACCCGCGTTACAGGTCTCAAAGTCGGCTTCAGCAGTCACATTCAATCCCATTCCCTTTTGGAACACTTCCCGCCGTTAACAATGCACGATATTCGGACTGAACACGGGGGCCGGTCCGCCCTCGAAGTCAACACCGTCCGCAGAACCGCCGGGGCAAATCCGGCTGAGCTACCCCGCCCCCGAACACTCAAAGTCCCTCTGAAGCCTTGCATTCGCCTCCTTGGAAAATTGACGTCAAACATTACCAAAATCGGGGGCACGAGCACTAAAGCTAAGTCTCACCCTTTCCCTATCCCTAACCAGGAACCGAACGCCCACCCTCAGCCTCACACCAACGCCGGTGCCACTCCAGACAGACACACCCTTCAAAACCACACCCATCCGGCCATGCAACTCAAAAAGGGTCCAAATTCAGAAACACCCCCTTCAAAAGGCACTCCATCCTCGGCCACACCACCGGGACATGCTCCCCTCGGCGATAATTAAGCCCCCACCACTATTTGAAGCCAACCGCAGCCGCAACTCGAACGGAGAAATCAGTAACCAATTCAAAAATGCGCTTGGTTACTGATTTCTACTGAGCCGAAAAAATTCTAAGTGTCGGTGGTTACTGATTTATACCAACCCGAAAAAATTCTAAGTGTCAGTGGTTACTGATTTATACCAACCCGAAAATATTCTAAGTGTCAGTGGTTACTGATTTATACCAACCCGAAAAAATTCTAAGTGTCAGTGGTTACTGATTTATACCAAGTCGAAAAAATTCTAAGTGTCAGTGGTTACTGATTTATACCAACCCGAAAATATTCTAAGTGTCAGTGGTTACTGATTTATACCAACTCGAAAAAATTCTAAGTGTCAGTGGTTACTGATTTATACCGACCCGAAAAAATTCTAAGTGTCAGTGGTTACTGATTTATACCAACTCGAAAATATTCTAAGTGTCGGTGGTTACTGATTTATACCAACCCGAAAAAATTCTAAGTGTCAGTGGTTACTGATTTATACCAACTCGAAAAAATTCTAAGTGTCGGTGGTTACTGATTTATACCAACTCGAAAATATTCTAAGTGTCGGTGGTTACTGATTTATACCAACTCGAAAATATTCTAAGTGTCGGTGGTTACTGATTTATACCAACCCGAAAATATTCTAAGTGTCAGTGGTTACTGATTTATACCAACTCGAAAAAATTCTAAGTGTCGGTGGTTACTGATTTATACCAACTCGAAAATATTCTAAGTGTCGGTGGTTACTGATTTATACCAACCCGAAAATATTCTAAGTGTCAGTGGTTACTGATTTATACCAAGTCGAAAATATTCTAAGTGTCAGTGGTTACTGATTTATACCAACTCGAAAATATTCTAAGTGTCGGTGGTTACTGATTTATACCAACCCGAAAATATTCTAAGTGTCAGTGGTTACTGATTTATACCAACTCGAAAAAATTCTAAGTGTCAGTGGTTACTGATTTATACCAACTCGAAAATATTCTAAGTGTCGGTGGTTACTGATTTATACCAACCCGAAAATATTCTAAGTGTCAGTGGTTACTGATTTGTACCGACCCGAAAAAATTCTAAG
>NW_027310403.1:77666-86241 GCF_047496795.1 Chiloscyllium punctatum
CATCGCACTTAGCCGGGTGGCAGAGGAGGACCAGACTATTCACAGATAGCGGCCCAACGACTCCCAGAGCCGGTCGTGCGGCGCGCGAGGTCTGCTCTCTTCACAAGAGGCTTTATTAGGGAGTGCTAAGGCAAGGTTCTGTGCCCTCCACCCTCATCGCAACACCCATGGGAGCCTCCGGTCGTCAATAGACCGCCGCACCGGCCTCTGACTGACTCTCAGAATGGACGGAAAGAGCCGGGTAAGCCTTTCAAAAGATTCGACCACGTGCCGAAAACTTTAGACTTCCGTGAGCTCTCCGGCTTGCACCGAGACCCGAAGTCGACGTGCGAAGCACCACGGGACCCCTTTCGCCTGCAGGTCCCGAGCCGCCTTTATTTGCTGTTACGAGCATCGTGTGCCCCATACCTGCGTGACGAGCACCGCAGGGCGGCAGAGCCATCGCACTTGGCCGGGTGGCAGAGGAGGACCCGACTATTCACAGATAGCGGCCCAACGACTCCCAGAGCCGGTCGTGCGGCGCGCGAGGTCTGCTCTCTTCACAAGAGGCTTTATTAGGGAGTGCTAAGGCAAGGTTCTGTGCCCTCCACCCTCATCGCAACACCCATGGGAGCCTCCGGTCGTCAATAGACCGCCGCACCGGCCTCTGACTGACTCTCAGAATGGACGGAAAGAGCCGGGTAAGCCTTTCAAAAGATTCGACCACGTGCCGAAAACTTTAGACTTCCGTGAGCTCTCCGGCTTGCACCGAGACCCGAAGTCGACGTGCGAAGCACCACGGGACCCCTTTCGCCTGCAGGTCCCGAGCCGCCTTTATTTGCTGTTACGAGCATCGTGTGCCCCATACCTGCGTGACGAGCACCGCAGGGCGGCAGAGCCATCGCACTTGGCCGGGTGGCAGAGGAGGACCCGACTATTCACAGATAGCGGCCCAACGACTCCCAGAGCCGGTCGTGCGGCGCGCGAGGTCTGCTCTCTTCACAAGAGGCTTTATTAGGGAGTGCTAAGGCAAGGTTCTGTGCCCTCCACCCTCATCGCAACACCCATGGGAGCCTCCGGTCGTCAATAGACCGCCGCACCGGCCTCTGACTGACTCTCAGAATGGACGGAAAGAGCCGGGTAAGCCTTTCAAAAGATTCGACCACGTGCCGAAAACTTTAGACTTCCGTGAGCTCTCCGGCTTGCACCGAGACCCGAAGTCGACGTGCGAAGCACCACGGGACCCCTTTCGCCTGCAGGTCCCGAGCCGCCTTTATTTGCTGTTACGAGCATCGTGTGCCCCATACCTGCGTGACGAGCACCGCAGGGCGGCAGAGCCATCGCACTTGGCCGGGTGGCAGAGGAGGACCCGACTATTCACAGATAGCGGCCCAACGACTCCCAGAGCCGGTCGTGCGGCGCGCGAGGTCTGCTCTCTTCACAAGAGGCTTTATTAGGGAGTGCTAAGGCAAGGTTCTGTGCCCTCCACCCTCATCGCAACACCCATGGGAGCCTCCGGTCGTCAATAGACCGCCGCACCGGCCTCTGACTGACTCTCAGAATGGACGGAAAGAGCCGGGTAAGCCTTTCAAAAGATTCGACCACGTGCCGAAAACTTTAGACTTCCGTGAGCTCTCCGGCTTGCACCGAGACCCGAAGTCGACGTGCGAAGCACCACGGGACCCCTTTCGCCTGCAGGTCCCGAGCCGCCTTTATTTGCTGTTACGAGCATCGTGTGCCCCATACCTGCGTGACGAGCACCGCAGGGCGGCAGAGCCATCGCACTTGGCCGGGTGGCAGAGGAGGACCCGACTATTCACAGATAGCGGCCCAACGACTCCCAGAGCCGGTCGTGCGGCGCGCGAGGTCTGCTCTCTTCACAAGAGGCTTTATTAGGGAGTGCTAAGGCAAGGTTCTGTGCCCTCCACCCTCATCGCAACACCCATGGGAGCCTCCGGTCGTCAATAGACCGCCGCACCGGCCTCTGACTGACTCTCAGAATGGACGGAAAGAGCCGGGTAAGCCTTTCAAAAGATTCGACCACGTGCCGAAAACTTTAGACTTCCGTGAGCTCTCCGGCTTGCACCGAGACCCGAAGTCGACGTGCTAAGCACCACGGGACCCCTTTCGCCTGCAGGTCCCGAGCCGCCTTTATTTGCTGTTACGAGCATCGTGTGCCCCATACCTGCGTGACGAGCACCGCAGGGCGGCAGAGCCATCGCACTTGGCCGGGTGGCAGAGGAGGACCAGACTATTCACAGATAGCGGCCCAACGACTCCCAGAGCCGGTCGTGCGGCGCGCGAGGTCTGCTCTCATCACAAGAGGCTTTAGGGAGTGCTCAGGCAAGGGTCAGCCCGCAGCCTTCCTGGCAACACCAGGGGAACCAGGCCACTCGCGTCTCTCGCCTTCATTTTCGACACGAGCGCCTGCGGAGGGCCACCACCCCCTCCGATTGTCAAGAGACCTCCGCACCGGCCTCTGACTTACTCTCAGAATGGACGGAAAGAGCCGGGTAAGCCTTTGAAAAGATTCGACCACGTGCCGAAAACTTTAGACTTCCGTGAGCTCTCCGGCTTGCACCGAGACCCGAAGTCGACGTGCTTAGCACCACGGGACCCCTTTCGCCTGCAGGTCCCGAGCCGCCTTTTATTTTTGTTACGAGTATCGTGTTCCCCAAACCTGGGTGACGAGCACCGCAGGGCGGCAGAGCCATCGCGCTTGTCCGGGTGGCAGAGGAGGACCAGACTATTCACAAATAGCGGCCCAACGACTCCCAGAGCCGGTCGTGCGGCAGGCGAGGTCTGCTCTCATCACAAGAGGCTTTAGGGAGTGCTCAGGCAACGGTCAGCCCGCAGCCTTCTTGGCAACACCCAAGGGAACCAGGCCACTCGCGTCTCTCGCCTTCATTTTGGACACGAGCGCCTGTGGAGGGACGGCCGGAGTCAACGTGGGGTTTGCCCGCCCTCCAATAGTGTCAAAAGACCGCCGCACAAGTCTCTGACTGACTCTTAGAACAGACAGAAAGAGTTTGTCAAATCTGTCAAAAAATTGACAAAGTGTCAAAAATTCGACTTCCAAGAGCTCTCCGGCATGCACTCATACCTGTCATTAAAGTGCTATGCCCGTGGAACCGTTTTTCGGATGCCTTTCAGAACGGTCCCGCGCCGCCATTTTGTTCTAAAAATCGTGTTCCCATATATCTCCGGTACCCCGCCAACCTCACTGCGGAAAAACTACAAGTGGCACTGAATGGGTCTGAATTCCAAATTTGACTGCATCGGTCTGGAACTCGGTCCGTCAAAACCGTTTGGATTTTTCTCGGTCCGGACTTCCGCGACAGACAAAGTTAAAGTTTTCGGGCTGCAGGCACAAACGACAGCTGGCCATTTGCCGGCTCAATTCACCCAATTCCTCCGGCACTTCGGAGCACATGTTCGGTGTAAGTTTGCGAATCTTTCCCGATGCTGCAGCATTTTCCTCCGCTGACACTTAGAATATTTTTCACACTTTGCTGAAAATTTTCTAAGTGTTTTTTTCCAAGTTTTCCTGGTTACTGATTTCTTCTTTTTAAACATTTTCTAAGTTTTTCTGGTTACTGATTTCTTCTTTTTAAACATTTTTCGCAGTTTGTCTGGTTACTGATTTCTTCTTTTTAAACATTTTTCGCCGTTTTTCTGGTTACTGATTTCTTCTTTTTAAACATTTTTCGCCGTTTTTCTGGTTACTGATTTCTTCTTTTTAAACATTTTTCTAAGTTTTTCTGGTTACTCATTTCTTCTTTTTAAACATTTTTCTAAGTTTTTCTGGTTACTGATTTCTTCTTTTTAAACATTTTTCTAAGTTTTTCTGGTTACTCATTTCTTCTTTTTAAACATTTTTCTAAGTTTTTCTGGTTACTCACTTCTTCTTTTTAAACATTTTTCGCCGTTTTTCTGGTTACTGATTTCTTCTTTTTAAACATTTTTCTAAGTTTTTCTGGTTACTCATTCTTCTTTTTAAACATTTTTCTAAGTTTTTCTGGTTACTCATTTCTTCTTTTTAAACATTTTTCTAAGTTTTTCTGGTTACTGATTTCTTCTTTTTAAACATTTTTCTAAGTTTTTCTGGTTACTGATTTCTTCTTTTTAAACATTTTTCTAAGTTTTCCTGGTTACTCATTTCTTCTTTTTAAACATTTTTCTAAGTTTTCCTGGTTACTCATTTCTTCTTTTTAAACATTTTTCTAAGTTTTCCTGGTTACTGATTTCTTCTTTTTAAACATTTTTCGCAGTTTTTCTGGTTACTGATTTCTTCTTTTTAAACATTTTTCGCAGTTTGTCTGGTTACTGATTTCTTCTTTTTAAACATTTTTCGCCGTTTTTCTGGTTACTGATTTCTTCTTTTTAAACATTTTTCGCCGTTTTTCTGGTTACTGATTTCTTCTTTTTAAGCATTTTTCTAAGTTTTTCTGGTTACTCATTTCTTCTTTTTAAACATTTTTCTAAGTTTTTCTGGTTACTGATTTCTTCTTTTTAAACATTTTTCTAAGTTTTTCTGGTTACTCATTTCTTCTTTTTAAACATTTTTCTAAGTTTTCTGGTTACTCACTTCTTCTTTTTAAACATTTTTCTAAGTTTTTCTGGTTACTGATTTCTTCTTTTTAAACATTTTTCTAAGTTTTTCTGGTTACTCATTTCTTCTTTTTAAACATTTTTCTAAGTTTTTCTGGTTACTCATTTCTTCTTTTTAAACATTTTTCTAAGTTTTTCTGGTTACTGATTTCTTCTTTTTAAACATTTTTCTAAGTTTTTCTGGTTACTGATTTCTTCTTTTTAAACATTTTTCTAAGTTTTCCTGGTTACTCATTTCTTCTTTTTAAACATTTTTCTAAGTTTTCCTGGTTACTCATTTCTTCTTTTTAAACATTTTTCTAAGTTTTCCTGGTTACTGATTTCTTCTTTTTAAACATTTTTCGCAGTTTTTCTGGTTACTGATTTCTTCTTTTTAAACATTTTTTCGCAGTTTGTCTGGTTACTGATTTCTTCTTTTAAACATTTTTCGCCGTTTTTCTGGTTACTGATTTCTTCTTTTTAAACATTTTTCGCCGTTTTTCTGGTTACTGATTTCTTCTTTTTAAGCATTTTTCTAAGTTTTTCTGGTTACTCATTTCTTCTTTTTAAACATTTTTCTAAGTTTTTCTGGTTACTGATTTCTTCTTTTTAAACATTTTTCTAAGTTTTTCTGGTTACTCATTTCTTCTTTTTAAACATTTTTCTAAGTTTTTCTGGTTACTCACTTCTCTTTTTAAACATTTTTCTAAGTTTTTCTGGTTACTGATTTCTTCTTTTTAAACATTTTTCGCCGTTTTTCTGGTTACTGATTTCTTCTTTTTAAACATTTTTCTAAGTTTTTCTGGTTACTCATTTCTTCTTTTAAACATTTTTCTAAGTTTTTCTGGTTACTGATTTCTTCTTTTAAACATTTTTCTAAGTTTTCCTGGTTACTGATTTCTTCTTTTTAAACATTTTTCGCAGTTTTTCTGGTTACTGATTCTTCTTTTTAAACATTTTTCTAAGTTTTCCTGGTTACTGATTTCTTCTTTTTAAACATTTTTCGCAGTTTTTCTGGTTACTGATTTCTTCTTTTTAAACATTTTTCTAAGTTTTTCTGGTTACTGATTTCTTCTTTTTAAACATTTTTCTAAGTTTTTCTGGTTACTCACTTCTTCTTTTTAAACATTTTTCTAAGTTTTCCTGGTTACTGATTTCTTCTTTTTAAACATTTTTCGCAGTTTGTCTGGTTACTGATTTCTTCTTTTTAAACATTTTTCGCAGTTTTTTCTGGTTACTGATTTCTTCTTTTTAAACATTTTTCTAAGTTTTTCTGGTTACTCACTTCTTCTTTTATAACATTTTTCTAAGTTTTCCTGGTTACTGATTTCTTCTTTTTAAACATTTTTCTAAGTTTTCCTGGTTACTGATTTCTTCTTTTTAAACATTTTTCTAAGTTTCCTGGTTACTGATTTCTTCTTTTAAACATTTTTCTAAGTTTTTCTGGTTACTCATTTCTTCTTTTTAAACATTTTTCGCAGTTTTTCTGGTTACTGATTTCTTCTTTTTAAACATTTTCCTAAGTTTTCCTGGTTACTGATTTCTTCTTTTTAAACATTTTTCTAAGTTTTCCTGGTTACTCATTTCTTCTTTTTGATCATTTTTCTAAGTTTTCCTGGTTACTGATTTCTTCGTTTTGAACATTTTTCTAAGTTTTCCTGGTTACTCACTTCTTCTTTTCAAACATTTTTCTTCGTTTTTCTGTTTACTCATTTAGCACTTTCAGGCACTTTCCCATCATTTCCTCGTTCCCGATTTCACCCTTTAAAACGCTTTCGGGCATTTCCCTAAGTTTTGCGGTTCACTCGTTTGGGACTCACTGACACCTTCTCTAGCTTCCCTGCTCACTTTTTTCGTACTGTTGAGAAAATTCGAACCCTTTCCTTAACTATGCCGGTTACTGACTTCACCGCTTCAGACCCTTGTCCCCGTAATGAAAGATACCATTTCCCACCGTGGGAAATGCACGAAAATCGGACTGAACACGGGGGAGGCTCCCCCCTCGAAGGCGAGACCGTCGGCAGAACCGCCGGGTCAAACCCGGCCGAGCTACCCGGCTTACAAGTCTCAAAGTCGGTATGAGCAGTCACGTCCACCCCCATTCCCTTTTGGACCACTTCCACGGTTCCAAATGCATGAAAATCGGCCTGTACACGGGGGAGGGCACCCGCCTCGAAGACGAGACCGTCGGCAGAACCGCCGGGTCAAACCCGGCTGAGCTACCCGGCTCGGAAGCGCCAAAGTCGGGTTGAGCAGTCACATTCACTCCCATCGACGTTTGGACCACTTCCCACGGTTCGAAATGCACGAAATCGGCCTGTACACGGGGGAGGCACCCGCCTCGAAGAGGAGACTGTCGGCAGAACCGCCGGGTCAAACCCGGCTGTGCTAACCGGCTCGGAAGCGCCAAAGTCGGGTTGAGCAGTCACATTCACTCCCATCCCCTTTTGGGCAACTTCCCACGGTTGGAAATGCATGGAAATCGGACTGAACACGGGGAGGCTCCCCCCTCGAAGGCGAGACCGTCGCAGAACCGCAGGATCAAACCCGGCTGAGCTACCCGGCTTACAAGTCTCAAAGTCGGTATGAGCAGACACGTCCACCCCCATTCCTTTTGGACCACTTCCCACGGTTCGAAATGCATGAAAATCGGCCTGTATACGGGGGAGGCACCCGCCTCGAAGACGAGACCGTCGGCAGACCCGCCGGGTCAAACCCGGCTGAGCTACCCGGCTCGGAAGCGCCAAAGTCGGGTTGAGCAGTCACATTCACTCCCATCCCCTTTTGGACCACTTCCCACGGTTCGAAATGCACGAAAATCGGCCTGTACACGGGGGAGGCACCCGCCTCGAAGACGAGACCGTCGGCAGAACCGCCGGAACAAACCCGGCTGAGCTACCCGGCTTACAAGTCTCAAAGTCGGTATGAGCAGACACGTCCACCCCCATTCCCTTTTGGACCACTTCCCACGGTTCGAAATGCATGAAAATCGGCCTGTATACGGGGGAGGCACCCGCCTCGAAGACGAGACCGTCGGCAGACCCGCCGGGTCAAACCCGGCTGAGCTACCCGGCTCGGAAGCGCAAAGTCGGGTGAGCAGTCACATTCACTCCCATCCCCTTTTGAACCTCTTCCCACCGTTGGAAATGCACGAAAATCGGCCTGTACACGGGGGAGGCTCCCCCCTCGAAGGCGAGACCGTCGGCAGAACCGCCGGGTCAAACCCGGCTGAGCTACCCGGCTTACAAGTCTCGAAGTCGGGTTGAGCAGTCACATTCACTCCATCGACTTTTTGGGCAACTTCCCACCGTTGCAAATGCATGAAAATCGGCCTGTACACGGGGGAGGCACCCGCCTCGAAGTCGAGACCGTCGGCAGAACCGCCGGGTCCAACCCGGCTGAGCTACCCGGCTTACAAGTCTCAAAGCCGGGTTGGGCAGTCACGTTCACCCCCATTCCCTTTTGGATCACTTCCCACGGTTCGAAATGCACGAAAACCGGCCTGTACACGGGGGAGGGTCCGCCCTCGAAGGCGAGACCGTCGGCAGAACCGCCGGGTCAAACCTGGCTGAGCTACCCGGCTTACAAGTCTCAAAGTCGGGTTGAGCAGTCACGTTCACTCCCATCGACTTTTAGACCACTTCCCACGGTTCGAAATGCACGAAAATCGGCCTGTACACGGGGGAGGCACCCGCCTCGAAGACGAGGACCGTCGGCAGAACCGCCGGGTCAAACCCGGCCGAGCTACCCGGGTTAGAAGCCTCAGAGTCGGGTTGAGCAGTCACGTTCACTCCCATCGACTTTTAGACCACTTCCCACGGTTGGAAATGCACGAAAATCGGCCTGTACACGGGGGTGGCATCCGCCTCGAAGACGAGACCGTCGGCAGAACCGCCGGGTCAAACCCGGCTGAGCTACCCGGCTTACAAGTCTCAAAGTCGGGTTGAGCAGTCACATTCACTCCCATCGACTTTTGGGCAACTTCCCACGGTTCGAAATGCACAAG
>NW_027310404.1:17500-30000 GCF_047496795.1 Chiloscyllium punctatum
TGAGAGAATCTATCTGTGTGTAGGTGTGTGTCTGAGTGTGTGTGAGTGAGTGTGTGTGTGAGAGAATCTATCTGTGTGTAGGTGTGTGTCTGAGTGTATCTGAGTGAGTGTATGTGTGAGAGAATCTATCTGTGTGTAGGTGTGTGTCTGAGTGTGTGTGAGTGAGTGTGTGTGTGAGAGAATCTATCTGTGTGTAGGTGTGTGTCTGAGTGTGTGTGAGTGAGTGTGTGTGTGAGAGAATCTATCTGTGTGTAGGTGTGTGTCTGAGTGTGAGTGAGTGAGTGTGTGTGTGAGAGAATCTATCTGTGTGTAGGTGTGTGTCTGAGTGTGTGTGAGTGAGTGTGTGTGTGAGAGAATCTATCTGTGTGTAGGTGTGTGTCTGAGTGTGAGTGAGTGAGTGTGTGAGTGTGTGTGAGAATCTATCTGTGTGTAGGTGTGTGTCTGAGTGTATCTGAGTGAGTGTATCTGTGAGAGAATCTATCTGTGTGTAGGTGTGTGTCTGAGTGTATCTGAGTGAGTGTGTGTGTGAGAGAATCTATCTGTGTGTAGGTGTGTGTCTGAGTGTGAGTGAGTGAGTGTGTGTGTGAGAGAATCTATCTGTGTGTAGGTGTGTGTCTGAGTGTATCTGAGTGAGTGTATCTGTGAGAGAATCTATCTGTGTGTAGGTGTGTGTCTGAGTGTGTGTGAGTGAGTGTGTGTGTGAGAGAATCTATCTGTGTGTAGGTGTGTGTCTGAGTGTGAGTGAGTGAGTGTGTGTGTGAGAGAATCTATCTGTGTGTAGGTGTGTGTCTGAGTGTGAGTGAGTGAGTGTGTGTGTGAGAGAATCTATCTGTGTGTAGGTGTGTGTCTGAGTGTGTGTGAGTGAGTGTGTGTGTGAGAGAATCTATCTGTGTGTAGGTGTGTGTCTGAGTGTGAGTGAGTGAGTGTGTGTATGTGTGTGAGAATCTATCTGTGTGTAGGTGTGTGTCTGAGTGTGTGTGAGTGAGTGTATGTGTGAGAGAATCTATCTGTGTGTAGGTGTGTGTCTGAGTGTGTGTGAGTGAGTGTGTGTGTGAGAGAATCTATCTGTGTGTAGGTGTGTGTCTGAGTGTGAGTGAGTGAGTGTGTGTGTGAGAGAATCTATCTGTGTGTAGGTGTGTGTCTGAGTGTATCTGAGTGAGTGTATGTGTGAGAGAATCTATCTGTGTGTAGGTGTGTGTCTGAGTGTGTGTGAGTGAGTGTATGTGTGAGAGAATCTATCTGTGTGTAGGTGTGTGTCTGAGTTTGTGTGAGTGAGTGTGTGTGTGAGAGAATCTATCTGTGTGTAGGTGTGTGTCTGAGTGTGAGTGAGTGAGTGTGTGTGTGAGAGAATCTATCTGTGTGTAGGTGTGTGTCTGAGTGTATCTGAGTGAGTGTATGTGTGAGAGAATCTATCTGTGTGTAGGTGTGTGTCTGAGTGTGCGTGAGTGAGTGTGTGTGTGAGAGAATCTATCTGTGTGTAGGTGTGTGTCTGAGTGTGAGTGAGTGAGTGTGTGTGTGAGAGAATCTATCTGTGTGTAGGTGTGTGTCTGAGTGTGTGTGAGTGAGTGTGTTTGTGAGAGAATCTATCTGTGTGTAGGTGTGTGTCTGAGTGTGAGTGAGTGAGTGTGTGTGTGAGAGAATCTATCTGTGTGTAGGTGTGTGTCTGAGTGTGAGTGAGTGAGTGTGTGTGTGAGAGAATCTATCTGTGTGTAGGTGTGTGTCTGAGTGTGTGTGAGTGAGTGTGTGTGTGAGAGAATCTATCTGTGTGTAGGTGTGTGTCTGAGTGTGTGTGAGTGAGTGTGTGAGTGTGTGTGAGAATCTATCTGTGTATAGGTGTGTCTGAGTGTGAGTGAGTGAGTGTGTTTGTGAGAGAATCTATCTGTGTGTAGGTGTGTGTCTGAGTGTGAGTGAGTGAGTGTGTGTGTGAGAGAATCTATCTGTGTGTAGGTGTGTGTCTGAGTGTGTGTGAGTGAGTGTGTGTGTGAGAGAATCTATCTGTGTGTAGGTGTGTGTGTGAGTGAGTGTGTGTATGTGTGTGAGAATCTATGTGTGTGTGTGAGAATCTATGTGTGTGTGTAGGTGTGTGAGTGAGTGTGTGTGAGTGAGTGTGTGTATGTGTGTGAGTGTGTGTGAGTGAGAATCTATGTGTGTGTCGGTGTGTGAGTGTGTGTGAGTGTGAGTGTGTGTGTGTGTGTGTGTGTGTATTGAATCTATGTGTGTGTAGGTGTGTGAGTGAGTGTGTGTGAGTGAGTGCATGTGTGTGTGTGAAAATCTATGTGTGTGTGTTGAATCTGTGTGTGGTAGGTGTGTGACTGAGTGTGAGAATCTATGTGTGTGTAGGTGTGTGTGTGTGAGAATCTATGTGTGTGTAGGTGTGTGAGTGAGTGTGTGTGAGTGAGTGTATGTGTGTGAGAATCTATGTGTGTAGGTGTGTGAGTGAGTGTGTGTGAGTGAGTGTATGTGTGTGTGTGTGAGAATCTATGTGTGTGTAGGTGTGTGAGTGTGTGTGAGAATCTATGTGTGTGTAGGTGTGTGAGTGAGAATCTATGTGTTTGTAGGTGTGTGAGTGTGTGTGAGTGAGAATCTATGTGTTTGTAGGTGTGTGAGTGTGTGTGAGTGTGTGTGTATGAATCTATGTATGTGTAGGTGTGTGTCTGAGTGTGTGTGAGTGAGTGTGTGTGTATAGGTGTGTGAGTGTGTGTGAGTGTGAGTGTGTGTATGAATCTATGTAAGTGTAGGTGTGTGTCTGAGTGTGTCTGAGTGTGTGTGTGAGTGTGTGAGTGTGTGTGAGTGAGAATCTATGTGTGGGGAGAGAGATGGAGAGAGAGAGAAGGACAGAGAGAGAGGGAGAGAGGGAAGGGAGAGAGAAAGGGGGAGAGACAGAGAGAGAAATGGGTGGTACGGAGACCAAGAGATGGGGGCAAGGGGGTGAGAGACCGAGAGATTGGAGAGAGGGAACGAGGGGACAAAGAGAGAGAGAGAGACAGGAAGAGAAAGAAAGAGAGAGAGGAGAGAGAGGGATGTGGAGAGAAAGAAAGAGAGAGGGATAAAGAGAGTGAGAGGGGTGGGGAGAGAAAGAGAGAGAGAGATCGAGAGAGAGAGGTGGATAGAGAGGGACAGAGAAAGAAATAGAGAGAGAAAGGGAGGGGGAGAAGGTGAGAGAGGTGGGGAGAGGAGGTGGGGGAGAGAAAGAGTGGGATGGAAGGGGTGGTGAGGGAGGGAGGGAGGGAGGAGAGAGAGGAACAGAAACCTCACTGGGTGTGGGGGGGGGAGGGGGATGAGAAGTGGGAATAACAAGGGGGTGGAAACCTGGGATAGGGAGGGACCAGCACGAACTGGGAGGAGAGGAGAAAGATCCCAACAGAGGGACGGAGGTGGGGGGGGGGGGGGGGGGGAGAGGGGAGAGGGGGGGAGAGGGAGGGGAGGGGAGGGGAGAGGAGAGACACAGGGAGAGAGAAAGGGGGAGAGGGAGGGGGAAGGAGGGAGAGGGAGGGGGATAGAGAGGGGGAGAGAGAGAGGGAGAGAGAAAGGGGGAGAGGGAGGGGGAAGGAGGGAGAGGGAGTGAGGGGGGAGAGGGAGACGGAGGGGGATAGAGAGGGGGAGAGAGAGATGGAGAGAGAAGGGGAAGGAGAGAGAGGGAGTGAGGGGGGAGAGGGAGACGGAGGGGGATAGAGAGGGGGAGAGAGAGATGGAGAGAGAAGGGGAAGGAGAGAGAGGGAGTGAGGGGGGAGAGGGAGACGGAGGGGGATAGAGAGGGGGAGAGAGAGAGGGAGAGAGAAGGGGAAGGAGAGAGAGGGGGAGAGGGAGGGAGACAGAAGGGGAAGGAAAGACAGGGAGGGAGAGGGGGAGAGGGAGAGGGAGGGAGAGAGGGAAGGGGAGGGAGATAGAGAGAGGGAGAGAGAGACAGCGAGAGGGAGGGGGAGAGAGGACAATATCGTTTCGATGTCTTCTGATTCCATTCTATCTCTCCAATTCAGGGTCAAATCCAAGGACCCAGAGACTCAATACAGGTAAGGGCCGAATGGACCACTGACCAGAGAGAGAGAATGGGTCAGTTAGTCCCCACTCCAGGGAAAACCCACTGATCCCATTATCCTGCAGAGAGATCCTGGGAGGGGCTGATAGGGGACAGTGTAGAGGGAGCTTTACTCTGTATCTAACCCTGTGCTGTCCCTGTCCTGGGAGTGTTTGATGGGGGACAGTGTAGAGGGAGCTTTACTCTGTATCTAACCCCGTGCTGTCCCTGTCCTGGGAATGTTTGATGGGGGACAGTGTAGAGGGAGCTTTACTCTGTATCTAACCCCGTGCTGTCCCTGTCCTGGGAATGTTTGATGGGGGACAGTGTAGAGGGAGCATTACTCTGTATCTAACCCCGTGTTGTCCCTGTCCCTGGGAATGTTTGATGGGGGACAGTGTAGAGGGAGCTTTACTCTGTATCTAACCCCGTGCTGTCCCTGTCCTGGGAGTGTTTGATGGGGGACAGTGTAGAGGAAGCTTTACTCTGTATCTAACCCTGTACTGTCCCTGTCCTGGGAGGGTCTGATAGGGACAGTGTACAGGGAGCTTTACTCTGTGTCTATCCCTGGGCTGTCCCTGTCCTGGGAGGGTTTGATGGGGGGACAGTGTAGAGGAAGCTTTACTCTGTATCTAACCCCATGCTGTCCCTGTCCTGGGAGTGTTTGATGGGGGGACAGTGTAGAGGGAGCTTTACTCTGTATCTAACCCTGTGCTGTCCCTGTCCCTGTGAGTGTTTGATGGGGGGACAGTGTAGAGAAAGCTTTACTCTGTATCTAACCCCGTACTGTCCCTGTCCTGGGAGTGTTTGAAGGGGGGGGGGGCCGGGGTAGAGGGAGCTTTACTCTGTATCTAACCCCGTGCTGTCCCTGACCTGGGGGTGTTTGATGGGGGGGCCAGGGTAGAGGGAGCTTTACTCTGTATCTAACCCCGTGCTGTCCCTGTCCTGGGAGTGTTTGATGGGGGGGACAGTGTAGAGGGAGCTTTACTCTGTATCTAACCCCGTGCTGTCCCTGACCTGGGAGTGTTTGATGGGGGCGGAACAGTGTAGAGGGAGCTTTACTCTGTATCTAACCCCGTGCTGTCCCTGACCTGGGAGTGTTTGATGGGGGGGACAGTGTAGAGTGAGCTTTACTCTGTATCTAACCCCGTGCTGTCCCTGTCCTGGGAGTGTTTGATGGGGGGGACAGTGTAGAGGGAGCTTTACTCTGTATCTAACCCCGTGCTGTCCCTGACCTGGGAGTGTTTGATGGGGGGGACAGTGTAGAGGAAGCTTTACTCTGTATCTAACCCCGTGCTGTCCCTGTCCTAGGAGGGTCTGATAGGGACAGCGTACAGGGAGCTTTACTCTGTGTCTATCCCTGGGCTGTCCCTGTCCTGGGAGTGTTTGATGGGGGGACAGTGTAGAGAGAGCTTTACTCTGTATCTAACCCCGTGCTATCCCTGTCCTGGGAGTGTTTGATGGGGGGACAGTGTAGAGGAAGCTTTACTCTGTATCTAACCCTGTGCTGTCCCTGTCCTGGGAGTGTTTGATGGGGGACAGTGTAGAGGGAGCTTTACTCTGTATCTAATCCCATGCTGTCCCTGTCTTGGGAGTGTTTGATGGGGGACAGTGTAGAGAGAGCTTTACTCTGTATCTAACCCCGTGCTGTCCCTGTCCTGGGAGTGTTTGATAGGGGACAGTGGAGAGGGAGCTTTACTCTGTATCTAACCCCGTGCTGTCCCTGTCCCAGGAGGGTTTGATGGGGTGACAGTGTAGAGGGAGCTTTACTCTGTATCTAACCCCGTGCTGTCCCTGTCCTGGGTGTGTTTGATGGGGGACAGTGTAGAGGGAGCTTTACTCTGTATCTAACCCTGTGCTGTCCCTGTCCTGGGAGTGTTTGATGGGGGACAGTGTAGAGGAAGCTTTACTCTGTATCTAACCCCGTGCTGTCCCTGTCCTGGGAATGTTTGATGGGGGACAGTGTAGAGGGAGCTTTACTCTGTATCTAACCCCGTGCTGTCCCTGTCCTGGGAATGTTTGATGGGGGACAGTGTAGAGGGAGCATTACTCTGTATCTAACCCCGTGTTGTCCCTGTCCCTGGGAATGTTTGATGGGGGACAGTGTAGAGGGAGCTTTACTCTGTATCTAACCCCGTGCTGTCCCTGTCCTGGGAGTGTTTGATGGGGGACAGTGTAGAGGAAGCTTTACTCTGTATCTAACCCTGTACTGTCCCTGTCCTGGGAGGGTCTGATAGGGACAGTGTACAGGGAGCTTTACTCTGTGTCTATCCCTGGGCTGTCCCTGTCCTGGGAGGGTTTGATGGGGGGACAGTGTAGAGGAAGCTTTACTCTGTATCTAACCCCATGCTGTCCCTGTCCTGGGAGTGTTTGATGGGGGGACAGTGTAGAGGGAGCTTTACTCTGTATCTAACCCTGTGCTGTCCCTGTCCCTGTGAGTGTTTGATGGGGGGACAGTGTAGAGAAAGCTTTACTCTGTATCTAACCCCGTACTGTCCCTGTCCTGGGAGTGTTTGAAGGGGGGGGGGGCCGGGGTAGAGGGAGCTTTACTCTGTATCTAACCCCGTGCTGTCCCTGACCTGGGGGTGTTTGATGGGGGGGCCAGGGTAGAGGGAGCTTTACTCTGTATCTAACCCCGTGCTGTCCCTGTCCTGGGAGTGTTTGATGGGGGGGACAGTGTAGAGGGAGCTTTACTCTGTATCTAACCCCGTGCTGTCCCTGACCTGGGAGTGTTTGATGGGGGCGGAACAGTGTAGAGGGAGCTTTACTCTGTATCTAACCCCGTGCTGTCCCTGACCTGGGAGTGTTTGATGGGGGGGACAGTGTAGAGTGAGCTTTACTCTGTATCTAACCCCGTGCTGTCCCTGACCTGGGAGTGTTTGATGGGGGGGACAGTGTAGAGTGAGCTTTACTCTGTATCTAACCCCGTGCTGTCCCTGTCCTGGGAGTGTTTGATGGGGGGGACAGTGTAGAGGGAGCTTTACTCTGTATCTAACCCCGTGCTGTCCCTGACCTGGGAGTGTTTGATGGGGGGGACAGTGTAGAGGAAGCTTTACTCTGTATCTAACCCCGTGCTGTCCCTGTCCTAGGAGGGTCTGATAGGGACAGCGTACAGGGAGCTTTACTCTGTGTCTATCCCTGGGCTGTCCCTGTCCTGGGAGTGTTTGATGGTGGGACAGTGTAGAGAGAGCTTTACTCTGTATCTAACCCCGTGCTATCCCTGTCCTGGGAGTGTTTGATGGGGGGACAGTGTAGAGGAAGCTTTACTCTGTATCTAACCCTGTGCTGTCCCTGTCCTGGGAGTGTTTGATGGGGGACAGTGTAGAGGGAGCTTTACTCTGTATCTAATCCCATGCTGTCCCTGTCTTGGGAGTGTTTGATGGGGGACAGTGTAGAGAGAGCTTTACTCTGTATCTAACCCCGTGCTGTCCCTGTCCTGGGAGTGTTTGATAGGGGACAGTGGAGAGGGAGCTTTACTCTGTATCTAACCCCGTGCTGTCCCTGTCCTGGGTGTGTTTGATGGGGGACAGTGTAGAGGGAGCTTTACTCTGTATCTAACCCCGTGCTGTCCCTGTCCTGGGTGTGTTTGATGGGGGACAGTGTAGAGGGAGCTTTACTCTGTATCTAACCCTGTGCTGTCCCTGTCCTGGGAATGTTTGATGGGGGACAGTGTAGAAGAAGCTTTACTCTGTATCTAACCCCGTACTGTCCCTGTCCTGGGAGTGTTTGAAGGGGGGGGGGGGGGGGCGGGGTAGAGGGAGCTTTACTCTGTATCTAACCCCGTGCTGTCCCTGTACTGGGAGTGTTTGATGGGGGGGGGGGACAGTGTAGAGGGAGCTTTACTCTGTATCTAACCCCGTGCTGTCCCTGACCTGGGGGTGTTTGATGGGGGGGACAGTGTAGAGGGAGCTTTACTCTGTATCTAACCCCGTGCTGTCCCTGTCCTGGGATTGTTTGATGGGGGACAGTGTAGAGGGAGCTTTACACTGTATCTAACCCCGTGCTGTCCCTGTCCTGGGAGTGTTTGATGGGGGGACAGTGTAGAAGAAGCTTTACTCTGTATCTAACCCCGTACTGTCCCTGTCCTAGGAGGGTCTGATAGGGACAGTGTACAGGGAGCTTTACTCTGTATCTAACCCTGTGCTGTCCCTGTCCTGGGAGTGTTTGATGGGGGGACAGTGTAGAGGAAGCTTTACTCTGTATCTAACCCTGTGCTGTCCCTGTCCTGGGAGTGTTTGATGGGGGACAGTGTAGAGGGAGCTTTACTCTGTATCTAATCCCGTGCTGTCCCTGTCCTGGGAGTGTTTGATGGGGACAGTGTAGAGGAATCTTTACTCTGTATCTAACCCCGTGCTGTCCCTGTCCTGGGAGTGTTTGATGGGGAGGACAGTGTAGAGGGAGCTTTCCTATGTATCTAACCCTGTGCTGTCCCTGTCCTGGGAGTGTTTGATGGGGGGGACAGTGTAGAGGGAGCTTTACTCTGTATCTAACCCCGTGCTTTCTCTCTCCCTGAGTGTGTTTGATGGGGGACAGTGTAGAGGGAGCTTTACTCTGTATCTAACCCCGTGCTGTCCCTGTCCTGGGGGTGTTTGATGGGGGACAGTGTAGAGGGAGCTTTACTCTGTATCTAACCCCGTGCTGTCCCTGTCCTGGGGGTGTTTGATGGGGGACAGTGTAGAGGGAGCTTTACTCTGTATCTAACCCCGTGCTGTCCCTGTCCTGGGAGTGTTTGATGGGGGGACAGTGTAGAGGGAGCTTTCCTATGTATCTAACCCCTTGCTGTCCCTGTCCTGGGAGTGTTTGATGGGGGACAGTGTAGAGGGAGCTTTACTCTGTATCTAACCCTGTGCTGTCCCTGTCCTGGGAGTGTTTGATGGGGGACAGTGTAGAGGGAGCTTTACTCTGTATCTAATCCCGTGCTGTCCCTGTCCTGGGAGTGTTTGATGGGGACAGTGTAGAGGAATCTTTACTCTGTATCTAACCCCGTGCTGTCCCTGTCCTGGGAGTGTTTGATGGGTGGGACAGTGTAGAGGGAGCTTTACTCTGTATCTAACCCCGTGCTGTCCCTGTCCTGGGAGTGTTTGATGGGGGGGACAGTGTAGAGGGAGCTTTACTCTGTATCTAACCCCGTGCTTTCTCTCTCCCTGAGTGTGTTTGATGGGGGACAGTGTAGAGGGAGCTTTACTCTGTATCTAACCCCGTGCTGTCCCTGTCCTGGGGGTGTTTGATGGGGGACAGTGTAGAGGGAGCTTTACTCTGTATCTAACCCCGTGCTGTCCCTGTCCTGGGAGTGTTTGATGGGGGGACAGTGTAGAGGGAGCTTTCCTATGTATCTAACCCCTTGCTGTCCCTGTCCTGGGAGTGTTTGATGGGGGACAGTGTAGAGGGAGCTTTACTCTGTATCTGACCCTGTTCTGTCCCTGTCCTGGGAGTGTTTGATGGGGGACAGTGTAGAGGGAGCTTTACTCTGTATCTAACCCGTGCTGTCCCTGTCCCTGGGAGTGTTTGATGTGGGAACAGTGTAGAGAGAGCTTTACTCTGTATCTAACCCCGTGCTGTCCCTGTCCTGGGAGTGTTTGATGGGGGGGACAGTGTAGAGGGAGCTTTACTCTGTATCTAACCCCGTGCTGTCCCTGTCCTGGGGGTGTTTCATGGGGGGGGACAGTGTAGAGGGAGCTTTACTCTGTATCTAACCCCATGCTATCCCTGTCCTGGGGGTGTTTGATGGGGGACAGTGTAGAGGGAGCTTTACTCTGTATCTAACCCCGTGCTGTCCCTGTCCTGGGAGTGTTTGATGGGGGGGACAGTGTAGAGGGAGCTTTACTCTGTATCTAACCCCGTGCTGTCCCTGTCCTGGGAGTGTTTGATGGGGACAGTGTAGAGGGAGCTTTATTCTGTATCTAACCCCGTGCTGTCCCTGTCCTGGGGGTGTTTGATGGGGGACAGTGTAGAGGGAGCTTTACTCTGTATCTAACCCTGTGCTGTCCCTGTCCTGGGAGTGTTTGATCGGGGGACAGTGTAGAGGGAGCTTTACTCTGTATCTAACCCCGTGCTGTCCCTGTCCCTGGGTGTGTTTGATGGGGGGACAGTGTAGAGGGAGCTTTACTCTGTATCTAACCCTGTGCTGTCCCTGTCCTGGGAGTGTTTGATCGGGGGACAGTGTAGAGGGAGCTTTACTCTGTATCTAACCCTGTGCTGTCCCTGTCCCTGGGAGTGTTTGATGGGGGACAGTGTAGAGGAAGCTTTACTCTGTATCTAACCCCGTGCTGTCCCTGTCCCTGGGTGTGTTTGATAGGGGGCGGGGGGACAGTGTAGAGGGAGCTTTACTCTGTATCTAACCCCGTGCTGTCCCTGTCCCTGGGTGTGTTTGATAGGGGGCGGGGGGACAGTGTAGAGGGCGTTTAACCTTCCTTTTGGAAGAGCAGATGGAACTTTCCTCTGTGTTGCACTCGATGCTGTCGGATTTGGGAAGAAGGTGAGAGTGTGTGTTCACCCTCTGGGAGGCTCTCGGAAGGCGGGGGGTGGTTTCCTCAATGTTGGAGCCTGTCCAGTCTCAGCGCCAGCCTGGGTCCTATTGCACCGCGCTCTCTCCCTCAGTTGGAATCGCCTTGAGACCATGAAACAGGCCCACCGTGGGCTGCTGGGAGAGAACGTTCCCTCAACTTTTGGACGTTCCCGTTGTGTCCGGATCATTCCGCACTGTTGGACGCAAGATCTGGTGACAGCTGCTCAGGTGGTGCTGAAGTCTCTCTCTTGAAAGATGGAGATCCTCGTTGAAGCTCACTCTGGCGACCTACGTGACCAGGATGAGAGCGATGTGGATTGAAATCTCCAGGAGTGTTTTCATGAGGAATAACATGTACTCCCAATCAAACAGGACGTTCTGACAGGTCGATAGGATAGTGAAGGCAGCGTTTGGTATGCTCTCCTTTATTGGTCAGAGTATTGAGTACAGGAGTTGGGAGGTCATGTTGTGGCTGTACAGGACATTGGTTGGGCCATCGTTGGAATATTGCGTGCAATTCTGGTTGCCTTCCGATCGGAAAGATGTTGTGAAACTTGAAAGGGTTCAGAAAAGATTTACAAGGATGTTGCCGGGGTTGGAGGGTTTGAGCTACAGGGAGAGGCTGAACAGGCTGGGGCTGTTTTCCCTGGAGCGTCGGAGGCTGAGGGGTGACCTTATAGAGGTTTATAAAATCATGAGGGACATGGATAGGATAAATAGACAAAGTCTTTTCCCTGCGGTTGGGGGAGTCCAGAACTAGAGGGGCATAGGTTTAGGGTGAGAGGGGAAAGATATAAAAGGGACCCAAGGGGCAACTTTTTCACCCAGAGGGTGGTACGTGTATGGAATGAGCTGCCAGAGGATGTGGTGGAGGCTGGTACAATTACAGCATTTAAGAGGCATCTGGATGGGTATATGAATAGGAAGGGTTTGGGGGGATATGGGCCGGGTGCTGGCAGGTGGGACTAGATTGGGTTGGGATATCTGGGTCAGCATGGACGGGGTGGGCCGAAGGGTCTGTTTCTGTGCTGGACATCTCTATGAATCTTTCAGTCAGATACAGCCAGGTACAATTTGGGGCTTTTAACGTGACGGAGACCAGGGCAGGTGAGCAGAGGCGATGTCGAGAAAATGACGATCACAAAACCAGCTCCTACTGCCTCCTCCCCTTCCCCCTCTTCACTGATCTATCTCCTTCCGCAGGGGAAGATGCTGTTTACTCCGACTTGAAAGAGGTGACTTCCGAAGGTCACCAGGCCAAGACTGAGACCTCGGGCTCACAGGTGCAGGCTGGTCCAAGTGGTTCCTCAGCTGTGACAGTGGAAGCTGAAGCCGGGCCGAGTGAAAGCCTGAGGGAGCAGGCCGAGTCCAGGCCCCGTCAAAGCCTGAGGGAGCAGGCCGAGTCCAGGCCCCGTCAAAGCCTGAGGGAGCAGGCCGAGTCCAGGCCCCGTCAAAGCCTGAGGGAGCAGGCCGAGTCCAGGCCCGGTCAAAGCCTGAGGGAACAGGCCGAGTCCAGGCCCGGTCAAAGCCTGAGGGAACAGGCCGACTCCGGGCCTAGTTCAACCCAAGCAGAGCCAAAGCAGGAAGCAGTGTACACCAGCCTGAAGAGACGACCTCAAGGTGCCGAGTACCAAGTCCTCAAACCACAGGGACAGGACGGGGAAAGTGCTGTGACTTATTCAGCAGAAGCCGAGGAGGTGATCATTCAGACACCATGAAGCAAGAAGCATGGATTGTGAAGGGAGATGTTCAATAGTTCACCCCCCCCCCCCCCCCCCCACATCCCCACTTCCCCACTTCCCAGAATCAATTATTCAAAACCCAAAAACTCTCGATTAGTCTGTAGATGGCTCCTGGGAGGGTAATATGATGTACCCTGAATCCCTCGATTAGATTCCCGTCTGTAACTCACTCCCGGGGTATGTTATTCTGTATATAACCCACCCTGAACCCCTCGATTATATTCCAGTCTGTAACTCC
>NW_027310404.1:40000-70000 GCF_047496795.1 Chiloscyllium punctatum
CTCTCTCTGTCCATCTCTCTCTGTCCATCTCCCTCTCCGTCCATCTCTCTCTGTCCATCTCCCTCTCTGTCCATCTCTCTCTGTCCATCTCTCTCTGTCCATCTCTCTCTGCCCATCTCTCTCTGTCCATCTCTCTCTGTCCATCTCCCTCTCCGTCCATCTCTCTCTGTCCATCTCTCTCTGTCCATCTCTCTCTGTCCATCTCCCTCTCCGTCCATCTCTCTCTGTCCATCTCTCTCTGTCCATCTCCCTCTCCGTCCATCTCTCTCTGTCCATCTCTCTCTGTCCATCTCTCTCTGTCCATCTCCCTCTCTGTCCATCTCTCTCTGTCCATCTCTCTCTGTCCATCTCCCTCTCCGTCCATCTCTCTCTGTCCATCTCTCTCTGTCCATCTCCCTCTCCGTCCATCTCTCTCTGTCCATCTCTCTCCGTCCATCTCTCTCTGTCCAACTCTCTCTGTCCATCTCTCTCTGTCCATCTCCCTCTCCGTCCATCTCTCTCTGTCCATCTCTCTCCATCCATCTCTCTCTGTCCACCTCTCTCTGTCCATCTCTCTCTGTCCATCTCCCTCTCCGTCCATCTCTCTCTGTCCATCTCTCTCTGTCCATCTCCCTCTCCGTCCATCTCTCTCTGTCCATCTCTCTCTGTCCATCTCCCTCTCCGTCCATCTCTCTCTGTCCATCTCTCTCTCTCTGTACATCTCTCTCTGTCCATCTCCCTCTCCGTCCATCTCTCTCTGTCCATCTCTCTCTGTCCATCTCCCTCTCCGTCCATCTCTCTCTGTCCATCTCTCTCTCTCTGTCCATCTCTCTCTGTCCATCTCCCTCTCTGTCCATCTCTCTCTGTCCATCTCCCTCTCCGTCCATCTCTCTCTGTCCATCTCTCTCTGTCCATCTCCCTCTCCGTCCATCTCTCTCTGTCCATCTCTCTCTGTCCATCTCCCTCTCCGTCCATCTCTCTCTGTCCATCTCTCTCTGTCCAACTCTCTCTGTCCATCTCCCTCTCCGTCCATCTCTCTCAGTCCATCTCTCTCCGTCCATCTCTCTCTGTCCATCTCTCTCTGTCCATCTCTCTCTGTCCATCTCCCTCTCCGTCCATCTCTCTCTGTCCAACTCTCTCTGTCCATCTCCCTCTCCGTCCATCTCTCTCTGTCCATCTCTCTCTGTCCATCTCCCTCTCCGTCCATCTCTCTCTCCGTCCATCTCTCTCTGTCCATCTCTCTCTGTCCATCTCCCTCTGTCCATCTCTCTCTGTCCATCTCTCTCTGTCCATCTCTCTCTGTCCATCTCCCTCTCCGTCCATCTCTCTCTGTCCATCTCCCTCTCTGTCCATCTCTCTCTGTCCATCTCTCTCGGCCCATCTCTCTCTGTCCATCTCTCTCTGTCCATCTCCCTCTCCACCATCTCTCTCTGTCCATCTCCCTCTCCGTCCATCTCTCTCTGTCCATCTCTCTCTGTCCATCTCTCTCTGTCCATCTCCCTCTCTGTCCATCTCTCTCTGTCCATCTCTCTCTGTCCATCTCCCTCTCCGTCCATCTCTCTCTGTCCATCTCCCTCTCCATCCATCTCTCTCTGTCCATCTCTCTCTGTCTATCTCTCTCTGTCCATCTCCCTCTCTGTCCATCTCTCTCTGTCCAACTCTCTCTGTCCATCTCCCTCTCCGTCCATCTCTCTCTGTCCATCTCTATCCGTCCATCTCTCTCTGTCCATCTCTCTCTGTCCATCTCCCTCTCCGTCCATCTCTCTCTGTCCATCTCTCTCCGTCCATCTCTCTCTGTCCATCTCTCTCTGTCCATCTCTCTCTGTCCATCTCCCTCTCCGTCCATCTCTCTCTGTCCATCTCTCTCTGTCCATCTCCCTCTCCGTCCATCTCTCTCCGTCCATCTCTCTCTGTCCATCTCCCTCTCTGTCCATCTCTCTCTGTCCATCTCTCTCTGTCCATCTCTCTCTGTCCATCTCCCTCTCTGTCCATCTCTCTCTGTCCATCTCTCTCTGTCCATCTCCCTCTCCATCCATCTCTCTCTGTCCATCTCTCTCTGTCCATCTCCCTCTCCGTCCATCTCTCTCTGTCCATCTCTCTCCGTCCATCTCTCTCTGTCCATCTCTCTCTGTCCATCTCCCTCTCCGTCCATCTCTCTCTGTCCATCTCTCTCCGTCCATCTCTCTCTGTCCATCTCTCTCTGTCCATCTCTCTCTGTCCATCTCCCTCTCCGTCCATCTCTCTCTGTCCATCTCTCTCTGTCCATCTCCCTCTCCATCCATCTCTCTCTGTCCATCTCTCTCTGTCCATCTCTCTCCGTCCATCTCTCTCTGTCCATCTCCCTCTCCGTCCATTTCTCTCTGTCCATCTCCCTCTCTGTCCATCTCTCTCTGTCCATCTCTCTCTGTCTATCTCTCTCTGTCCATCTCCTTCTCCGTCCATCTCTCTCTGTCCATCTCCCTCTCTGTCCATCTCTCTCTGTCCATCACTCTCTGTCCCTCTCTCTCTGTCCATCTCCCTCTCCGTCCATCTCTCTCTGTCCATCTCTCTCTGTCCATCTCTCTCTGTCCATCTCTCTCCGTCCATCTCTCTCTGTCCATCTCCCTCTCCGTCCATCTCTCTCTGTCCATCTCTCTCTGTCCATCTCCCTCTCTGTCCATCTCTCTCTGTCCATCTCTCTCTGTCCATCTCCCTCTCCGTCCATCTCTCTCTGTCCATCTCCCTCTCTGTCCATCTCTCTCTGTCCATCTCTCTCTGTCCATCTCCCTCTCCATCCATCTCTCTCTGTCCATCTCTCTCTGTCCATCTCCCTCTCTGTCCATCTCTCTCTCTCTGTCCATCTCTCTCTGTCCATCTCCCTCTCCGTCCATCTCTCTCTGTCCATCTCTCTCTGTCCATCTCCCTCTCCGTCCATCTCTCTCTGTCCATCTCTCTCTGTCCATCTCCCTCTCCGTCCATCTCTCTCTGTCCATCTCTCTCTGTCCACTCTCTCTGTCCATCTCCCTCTCCGTCCATCTCTCTCTGTCCATCTCTCTCTGTCCATCTCCCTCTCCGTCCATCTCTCTCTGTCCATCTCTCTCTGTCCATCTCTCTCTGTCCATCTCTCTCTCTCTGTCCATCTCTCTCTGTCCATCTCTCTCTGTCCATCTCTCTCTGTCCATCTCTCTCTCTCTGTCCATCTCTCTCTGTCCATCTCCCTCTCCGTCCATCTCTCTCTGTCCATCTCCCTCTCTGTCCATCTCTCTCTGTCCATCTCTCTCTGTCCATCTCCCTCTCTGTCCTTCTCTCTCTGTCCATTCTCTCTCTGTCCATCTCTCTCTGTCCATCTCCGTCTCTGTCCATCTCTCTCTGTCCATCTCTCTCTGTCCATCTCCCTCTCCGTCCATCTCTCTCTGTCCATCTCTCTCTGTCCATCTCCCTCTCCGTCCATCTCTCTCTGTCCATTTCTCTCTGTCCATCTCTCTCTGTCCATCTCTCTCTGTCCATCTCCCTCTCCGTCCATCTCTCTCTGTCCATCTCTCTCTGTCCATCTCCCTCTCCGTCCATCTCTCACTGTCCATCTCTCTCTGTCCATCTCCCTCTCCGTCCATCTCTCTTCTGTCCATCTCTCTCTGTCCATCTCTCTCCGTCCATCTCTCTCTGTCCATCTCTCTTTGTCCATCTCCCTCTCCGTCCATCTCTCTCTGTCCATCTCCCTCTCCGTCCATCTCTCTCTGTCCATCTCTCTCTGTCCATCTCCCTCTCCGTCCATCTCTCTCTGTCCATCTCTCTCTCTCTGTCCATCTCTCTCTGTCCATCTCCCTCTCCGTCCATCTCTCTCTGTCCATCTCTCTCTGTCCATCTCTCTCTGTCCATCTCCCTCTCCGTCCATCTCTCTCTGTCCATCTCTCTCCGTCCATCTCTCTCTGTCCATCTCTCTCTGTCCATCTCTCTCTGTCCATCTCCCTCTCCGTCCATCTCTCTCTGTCCATCTCTCTCTGTCCATCTCCCTCTCCGTCCATCTCTCTCTGTCCATCTCTCTCTGTCCATCTCCCTCTGCGTCCACCTCTCTCTGTCCATCTCCCTCTCCGTCCATCTCTCTCTGTCCATCTCTCTCTGTCCATCTCTCTCTGTCCATCTCCCTCTCTGTCCATCTCTCTCTGTCCATCTCTCTCTGTCCATCTCCCTCTCCATCCATCTCTCTCTGTCCATCTCTCTCTGTCCATCTCCCTCTCCGTCCATCTCTCTCTGTCCATCTCTCTCCGTCCATCTCTCTCTGTCCATCTCTCTCTGTCCATCTCCCTCTCCGTCCATCTCTCTCTGTCCATCTCTCTCCGTCCATCTCTCTCTGTCCATCTCTCTCTGTCCATCTCTCTCTGTCCATCTCCCTCTCCGTCCATCTCTCTCTGTCCATCTCTCTCTGTCCATCTCCCTCTCCGTCCATCTCTCTCTGTCCATCTCTCTCTGTCCATCTCTCTCCGTCCATCTCTCTCTGTCCATCTCCCTCTCCGTCCATTTCTCTCTGTCCATCTCCCTCTCTGTCCATCTCTCTCTGTCCATCTCTCTCTGTCCATCTCTCTCTGTCCATCTCTCTCTGTCCATCTCCTTCTCCGTCCATCTCTCTCTGTCCATCTCCCTCTCTGTCCATCTCTCTCTGTCCATCACTCTCTGTCCCTCTCTCTCTGTCCATCTCCCTCTCCGTCCATCTCTCTCTGTCCATCTCTCTCTGTCCATCTCTCTCTGTCCATCTCTCTCCGTCCATCTCTCTCTGTCCATCTCCCTCTCCGTCCATCTCTCTCTGTCCATCTCTCTCTGTCCATCTCCCTCTCTGTCCATCTCTCTCTGTCCATCTCTCTCTGTCCATCTCCCTCTCCGTCCATCTCTCTCTGTCCATCTCCCTCTCTGTCCATCTCTCTCTGTCCATCTCTCTCTGTCCATCTCCCTCTCCGTCCATCTCTCTCTGTCCATCTCTCTCTGTCCATCTCCCTCTCTGTCCATCTCTCTCTCTCTGTCCATCTCTCTCTGTCCATCTCCCTCTCCGTCCATCTCTCTCTGTCCATCTCTCTCTGTCCATCTCCCTCTCCGTCCATCTCTCTCTGTCCATCTCTCTCTGTCCATCTCCCTCTCCGTCCATCTCTCTCTGTCCATCTCTCTCTGTCCACTCTCTCTGTCCATCTCCCTCTCCGTCCATCTCTCTCTGTCCATCTCTCTCTGTCCATCTCCCTCTCCGTCCATCTCTCTCTGTCCATCTCCCTCTCTGTCCATCTCTCTCTGTCCATCTCTCTCTGTCCATCTCTCTCTGTCCATCTCTCTCTCTCTGTCCATCTCTCTCTGTCCATCTCTCTCTGTCCATCTCTCTCTCTCTGTCCATCTCTCTCTGTCCATCTCCCTCTCCGTCCATCTCTCTCTGTCCATCTCCCTCTCTGTCCATCTCTCTCTGTCCATCTCTCTCTGTCCATCTCCCTCTCTGTCCATCTCTCTCTATCCATTCTCTCTCTGTCCATCTCTCTCTGTCCATCTCCGTCTCTGTCCATCTCTCTCTGTCCATCTCTCTCTGTCCATCTCCCTCTCCGTCCATCTCTCTCTGTCCATCTCTCTCTGTCCATCTCCCTCTCCGTCCATCTCTCTCTGTCCATCTCTCTCTGTCCATCTCTCTCTGTCCATCTCTCTCTGTCCATCTCCCTCTCCGTCCATCTCTCTCTGTCCATCTCTCTCTGTCCATCTCCCTCTCCGTCCATCTCTCACTGTCCATCTCTCTCTGTCCATCTCCCTCTCCGTCCATCTCTCTCTGTCCATCTCTCTCTGTCCATCTCTCTCCGTCCATCTCTCTCTGTCCATCTCTCTTTGTCCATCTCCCTCTCCGTCCATCTCTCTCTGTCCATCTCCCTCTCCGTCCATCTCTCTCTGTCCATCTCTCTCTGTCCATCTCCCTCTCCGTCCATCTCTCTCTGTCCATCTCTCTCTCTCTGTCCATCTCTCTCTGTCCATCTCCCTCTCCGTCCATCTCTCTCTGTCCATCTCTCTCTGTCCATCTCTCTCTGTCCATCTCCCTCTCCGTCCATCTCTCTCTGTCCATCTCTCTCCGTCCATCTCTCTCTGTCCATCTCTCTCTGTCCATCTCTCTCTGTCCATCTCCCTCTCCGTCCATCTCTCTCTGTCCATCTCTCTCCGTCCATCTCTCTCTGTCCATCTCTCTCTGTCCATCTCTCTCTGTCCATCTCTCTCTCTGTCCATCTCCCTCTCCGTCCATCTCTGTCTGTCCATCTCTCTCCGTCCATCTCTCTCTGTCCATCTCTCTCTGTCCATCTCTCTCCGTCCATCTCTCTCTGTCCATCTCTCTCTGTCCATCTCCCTCTCCGTCCATCTCTCTCCGTCCATCTCTCTCTGTCCATCTCCCTCTCCGTCCATCTCTCTCTGTCCATCTCTCTCTGTCCATCTCTCTCTGTCCATCTCTCTCCGTCCATCTCTCTCTGTCCATCTCTCTCTGTCCATCTCCCTCTGTCCATCTCTCTCTGTCCATCTCTCTCCGTCCATCTCTCTCTGTCCATCTCCCTCTCCGTCCATCTCTCTCTGTTCACTCTCTCTCTGTCCATCTCTCTCTGTCCATCTCTCTCCGTCCATCTCTCTCTGTCCATCTCCCTCTCTGTCCATCTCTCTCTGTCCATCTCTCTCTGTCCATCTCTCTCTCTCTGTCCATCTCTCTCTGTCCATCTCCCTCTCCGTCCATCTCCCTCTGTTCATCTCTCTCTGTCCATCTCCCTCTCCGTCCATCTCTCTCTGTCCATCTCTCTCTGGTCCCTCTCTCTCTTCCTCGCTCTGTGTGTGTGAGTGTGTGTGTGTGTCTCTCTCTCTCTCTCCCCCTCTCTGTCTCTCTCTCTCTGTCACTCTCTCTCTCTCTCTCTCTCTCTCTCGGTCTCTGTCCCCCCCCCCCTCTCTCTCTCTCTCTCTGTCTCTCTCTCTCTCTCTCCCCCTCTCTCTCTGTGTCTCTCTCTGTCTCTCTATCTCTGTCTCACTTCTCTCTCTCTCTCTCACTCACTCTCTCTGTGGTCTGTGTTTCTCTCTCTGTCTCTCTATATCTCTGTCCCTCTCTCTCTCTATGTCTGTCTCTCTCTATCTCTCTGTCTCTCCCTCTCTCTGTCTCTCTCTTTCTCTGTCTCTTTCTTTCTCTCTGTTTCCCTCGCTCTCTCTGTCTTTCTCTATGACTGTGTCCCTCTCTCTCTGTCCCAGTCTCTCTCTGCCTGTCTGTCTCTCTCTCTCTCTCTCTCTATTTGTGTGTCTCTCTCTGTCTCTGTCTCTGTCTCTGTCTCTCTCTCCCTCACTCTCTCTCTCTCTCTCTCATTCTCTCTTCTTGCTGTCTGCCTGTCTCTCTCTGTCTCTCTCTCTGTCTGTCTCTGTCTGTCTGTCTCTCTGACCCCCTCCCTCTCTCTCTCTCTCTGTCTCTCTCTGTCCATCTCTCTCTGTGTCCATCTCTCTATCTCTCTCTCTCAGTGTCCATCTCTCTCTGTCTCTCTCTCTCCCTGCCTCTGTCAATCTCTCTCTATCTCTCTCCCTCTGTCCATCTCTCTCTGTCCATCTCTCACTGTCCATCTCTCTCTGTCCATCTCCCTCTCCGTCCATCTCTCTCTGTCCATCTCTCTCTGTCCATCTCTCTCCGTCCATCTCTCTCTGTCCATCTCTCTTTGTCCATCTCCCTCTCCGTCCATCTCTCTCTGTCCATCTCCCTCTCCGTCCATCTCTCTCTGTCCATCTCTCTCTGTCCATCTCCCTCTCCGTCCATCTCTCTCTGTCCATCTCTCTCTCTCTGTCCATCTCTCTCTGTCCATCTCCCTCTCCGTCCATCTCTCTCTGTCCATCTCTCTCTGTCCATCTCTCTCTGTCCATCTCCCTCTCCGTCCATCTCTCTCTGTCCATCTCTCTCCGTCCATCTCTCTCTGTCCATCTCTCTCTGTCCATCTCTCTCTGTCCATCTCCCTCTCCGTCCATCTCTCTCTGTCCATCTCTCTCCGTCCATCTCTCTCTGTCCATCTCTCTCTGTCCATCTCTCTCTCTGTCCATCTCCCTCTCCGTCCATCTCTGTCTGTCCATCTCTCTCCGTCCATCTCTCTCTGTCCATCTCTCTCTGTCCATCTCTCTCCGTCCATCTCTCTCTGTCCATCTCTCTCTGTCCATCTCCCTCTCCGTCCATCTCTCTCCGTCCATCTCTCTCTGTCCATCTCCCTCTCCGTCCATCTCTCTCTGCCCACTCTCTCTGTCCATCTCTCTCTGTCCATCTCTCTCCGTCCATCTCTCTCTGTCCATCTCTCTCTGTCCATCTCCCTCTGTCCATCTCTCTCTGTCCATCTCTCTCCGTCCATCTCTCTCTGTCCATCTCCCTCTCCGTCCATCTCTCTCTGTTCACTCTCTCTCTGTCCATCTCTCTCTGTCCATCTCTCTCCGTCCATCTCTCTCTGTCCATCTCCCTCTCTGTCCATCTCTCTCTGTCCATCTCTCTCTGTCCATCTCTCTCTCTCTGTCCATCTCTCTCTGTCCATCTCCCTCTCCGTCCATCTCCCTCTGTTCATCTCTCTCTGTCCATCTCCCTCTCCGTCCATCTCTCTCTGTCCATCTCTCTCTGGTCCCTCTCTCTCTTCCTCGCTCTGTGTGTGTGAGTGTGTGTGTGTGTCTCTCTCTCTCTCTCCCCCTCTCTGTCTCTCTCTCTCTGTCACTCTCTCTCTCTCTCTCTCTCTCTCTCGGTCTCTGTCCCCCCCCCCCCTCTCTCTCTCTCTCTCTGTCTCTCTCTCTCTCTCCCCCTCTCTCTCTGTGTCTCTCTCTGTCTCTCTATCTCTGTCTCACTTCTCTCTCTCTCTCTCACTCACTCTCTCTGTGGTCTGTGTTTCTCTCTCTGTCTCTCTATATCTCTGTCCCTCTCTCTCTCTATGTCTGTCTCTCTCTATCTCTCTGTCTCTCCCTCTCTCTGTCTCTCTCTTTCTCTGTCTCTTTCTTTCTCTCTGTTTCCCTCGCTCTCTCTGTCTTTCTCTATGACTGTGTCCCTCTCTCTCTGTCCCAGTCTCTCTCTGCCTGTCTGTCTCTCTCTCTCTCTCTCTCTATTTGTGTGTCTCTCTCTGTCTCTGTCTCTGTCTCTGTCTCTCTCTCCCTCACTCTCTCTCTCTCTCTCTCATTCTCTCTTCTTGCTGTCTGCCTGTCTCTCTCTGTCTCTCTCTCTGTCTGTCTCTGTCTGTCTGTCTCTCTGACCCCCTCCCTCTCTCTCTCTCTCTGTCTCTATCTGTCCATCTCTCTCTGTGTCCATCTCTCTATCTCTCTCTCTCAGTGTCCATCTCTCTCTGTCTCTCTCTCTCCCTGCCTCTGTCAATCTCTCTCTATCTCTCTCTCTCTGTCCATCTCTCTCTCTCAGTCCATCTCTCTCTGTCCATCTCCCTCTCTGTCCATCTCTCTCTCTCTGTCCATCTCTCTCTGTCCATCTCCCTCTCTGTCCATCTCTCTCTGTCCATCTCTCTCTCTCTGTCCATCTCTCTCCGTCCATCTCCCTCTCTGTCCATCTCTCTCTCTCTGTCCATCTCTCTCTGTCCATCTCTCTCTGTCCATCTCTCTCTGTCCATCTCTCTCTCTCTGTCCATCTCTCTCCGTCCATCTCTCTCTGTCCATCTCTCTCTGTCCATCTCCCTCTCCGTCCATCTCTCTCTGTCCATCTCTCTCCGTCCAACTCTCTCCGTTCATCTCTCTCTGTCCATGTCTCTCTGTCCATCTCTCTCTGTCCATCTCTCTCTGTCCATCTCCCTCTCTGTCCATCTCTCTCTGTCCATCTCCCTCTCCGTCCATCTCTCTCTGTCCATCTCTCTCAGTCCATCTCCCTCTCTGTCCATCTCTCTCCGTCAATCTCTCTCTGTCCATCTCCCTCTTCGTCCATCTCTCTCTGTCCATCTCCCTCTCCGTCCATCTCTCTCTGTCCATCTCTCTCTGTCCATCTCTCTCTGTCCATCTCCCTCTCCGTCCATCTCTCTCTGTCCATCTCTCTCTCTCTGTCCATCTCTCTCTGTCCATCTCCCTCTCTGTCCATATCTCACTCTCTGTCCATCTCTCTCTGTCCATCTCCCTCTCCGTCCATCTCTCTCTGTCCATCTCTCTCTGTCCATCTCTCTCTGTCCATCTCCCTCTCTGTCCATCACTCTCTCTCTGTCCATCTCTCTCTGTCCATCTCCCTCTCCGTCCATCTCTCTCCGTCCATCTCTCTCTGTCCATCTCTCTCTGTCCATCTCCCTCTCCGTCCATCTCTCTCTGTCCATCTCTCTCTGTCCATCTCCCTCTCCGTCCATCTCTCTCCGTCCATCTCTCTCTGTCCATCTCTCTCTGTCCATCTCCCTCTCCGTCCATCTCTCTCTGTCCATCTCTCTCTGTCCATCTCCCTCTCCGTCCATCTCTCTCTGTCCATCTCTCTCTGTCCATCTCTCTCTGTCCATCTCCCTCTGTCCATCTCACTCTGTCCATCTCTCTCTGTCCATCTCCCTCTCCGTCCATCTCTCTCTGTCCATCTCTCTCTGTCCATCTCACTCTCTGTCCATCTCTCTCTGTCCATCTCTCTCTCTCTGTCCATCTCTCTCTCTCTGTCCATCTCTCTCTGTCCATCTCCCTCTCCGTCCATCTCTCTCTGTCCATCTCCCTCTCTGTCCATCTCTCTCTGTCCATCTCTCTCTGTCCATCTCTCTCTGCCCATCTCTCTCTGTCCATCTCTCTCTGTCCATCTCCCTCTCCGCCCATCTCTCTCTGTCCATCTCCCTCTCCGTCCATCTCTCTCTGTCCATCTCTCTCTGTCCATCTCTCTCTGTCCATCTCCCTCTCCGTCCATCTCTCTCTGTCCATCTCTCTCTGTCCATCTCCCTCTCCGTCCATCTCTCTCTGTCCATCTCTCTCTGTCCATCTCTCTCTGTCCATCTCCCTCTCTGTCCATTTCTCTCTGTCCATCTCTCTCTGTCCATCTCCCTCTGTCCATCTCTCTCTGTCCATCTCTCTCTGTCCATCTCCCTCTCCGTCCATCTCTCTCTGTCCATCTCTCTCCGTCCATCTCTCTCTGTCCAACTCTCTCTGTCCATCTCTCTCTGTCCATCTCCCTCTCCGTCCATCTCTCTCTGTCCATCTCTCTCCGTCCATCTCTCTCTGTCCATCTCTCTCTGTCCATCTCTCTCTGTCCATCTCCCTATCCGTCCATCTCTCTCTGTCCATCTCTCTCTCTCTGTCCATCTCTCTCTGTCCATCTCCCTCTCCGTCCATCTCTCTCTGTCCATCTCTCTCTGTCCATCTCCCTCTCCGTCCATCTCTCTCTGTCCATCTCTCTCTCTGTCCATCTCTCTCTGTCCATCTCCCTCTCTGTCCATCTCTCTCTGTCCATCTCCCTCTCCGTCCATCTCTCTCTGTCCATCTCTCTCTGTCCATCTCCCTCTCCGTCCATCTCTCTCTGTCCATCTCTCTCTGTCCATCTCCCTCTCCGTCCATCTCTCTCTGTCCATCTCTCTCTGTCCAACACTCTCTGTCCATCTCCCTCTCCGTCCGTCTCTCTCAGTCCATCTCTCTCCGTCCATCTCTCTCTGTCCATCTCTCTCTGTCCATCTCTCTCTGTCCATCTCCCTCTCCGTCCATCTCTCTCTGTCCATCTCTCTCTGTCCATCTCCCTCTCCGTCCATCTCTCTCTGTCCATCTCTCTCTGTCCATCTCCCTCTCCGTCCATCTCTCTCTCCGTCCATCTCTCTCTGTCCATCTCTCTCTGTCCATCTCCCTCTGTCCATCTCTCTCTGTCCATCTCTCTCTGTCCATCTCCCTCTCCGTCCATCTCTGTCTGTCCATCTCCCTCTCTGTCCATCTCTCTCTGTCCACTCTCTCTGTCCATCTCTCTCTGCCCATCTCTCTCTGTCCATCTCTCTCTGTCCATCTCCCTCTCCGCCCATCTCTCTCTGTCCATCTCCCTCTCCGTCCATCTCTCTCTGTCCATCTCTCTCTGTCCATCTCTCTCTGTCCATCTCCCTCTCCGTCCATCTCTCTCTGTCCATCTCTCTCTGTCCATCTCCCTCTCCGTCCATCTCTCTCTGTCCATCTCCCTCTCCGTCCATCTCTCTCTGTCCATCTCTCTCTGTCCATCTCTCTCTGTCCATCTCCCTCTCTGTCCATCTCTCTCTGTCCATCTCTCTCTGTCCATCTCCCTCTCCGTCCATCTCTCTCTGTCCATCTCTCTCCGTCCATCTCTCTCTGTCCATCTCTCTCTGTCCATCTCCCTCTCCGTCCATCTCTCTCTGTCCATCTCTCTCCGTCCATCTCTCTCTGTCCATCTCTCTCTGTCCATCTCCCTCTCCGACCATCTCTCTCTGTCCATCTCTCTCTGTCCATCTCCCTCTCCGTCCATCTCTCTCTGTCCATCTCTCTCTGTCCATCTCCCTCTCCGTCCATCTCACTCTGTCCATCTCCCTCTCCGTCCATCTCTCTCTGTCCATCTCTCTCTGTCCATCTCTCTCTGTCCATCTCCCTCTCTGTCCATCTCTCTCTGTCCATCTCTCTCTGTCCATCTCCCTCTCCATCCATCTCTCTCTGTCCCACTCTCTCTGTCCATCTCCCTCTCCGTCTATCTCTCTCTGTCCATCTCTCTCCGTCCATCTCTCTCTGTCCATCTCTCTCTGTCCATCTCCCTCTCCGTCCATCTCTCTCTGTCCATCCCTCTCCGTCCATCTCTCTCTGTCCATCTCTCTCTGTCCATCTCTCTCTGTCCATCTCCCTCTCCGTCCATCTCTCTCTGTCCATCTCTCTCCGTCCATCTCTCTCTGTCCATCTCCCTCTCCGTCCATCTCTCTCTGTCCATCTCCCTCTCCGTCCATCTCTCTCTGTCCATCTCCCTCTCTGTCCATCTCTCTCTGTCCATCTCTCTCTGTCCATCTCTCTCTGTCCATCTCTCTCTGTCCATCTCCCTCTCCGTCCATCTCTCTCTGTCCATCTCCCTCTCTGTCCATCTCTCTCTGTCCATCTCTCTCTGTCCATCTCTCTCTGTCCATCTCCCTCTCTGTCCATCTCTCTCTGTCCATCTCTCTCTGTCCATCTCTCTCTGTCCATCTCTCTCCGTCCATCTCTCTCTGTCCATCTCCCTCTCCGTCCATCTCTCTCTGTCCATCTCTCTCTGTCCATCTCCCTCTCTGTCCATCTCTCTCTGTCCATCTCTCTCTGTCCATCTCCCTCTCCGTCCATCTCTCTCTGTCCATCTCCCTCTCTGTCCATCTCTCTCTGTCCATCTCTCTCTGTCCATCTCCCTCTCCGTCCATCTCTCTCTGTCCATCTCTCTCTGTCCATCTCCCTCTCTGTCCATCTCTCTCTCTCTGTCCATCTCTCTCTGTCCATCTCCCTCTCCGTCCATCTCTCTCTGTCCATCTCTCTCTGTCCATCTCCCTCTCCGTCCATCTCTCTCTGTCCATCTCTCTCTGTCCATCTCCCTCTCCGTCCATCTCTCTCTGTCCATCTCTCTCTTCCATCTCTCTCTGTCCATCTCCCTCTCCGTCCATCTCTCTCTGTCCATCTCTCTCTATCCATCTCCCTCTCCGTCCATCTCTCACTGTCCATCTCTCTCTGTCCATCTCCCTCTCCGTCCATCTCTCTCTGTCCATCTCTCTCTGTCCATCTCTCTCCGTCCATCTCTCTCTGTCCATCTCTCTTTGTCCATCTCCCTCTCCGTCCATCTCTCTCTGTCCATCTCCCTCTCCGTCCATCTCTCTCTGTCCATCTCTCTCTGTCCATCTCCCTCTCCGTCCATCTCTCTCTGTCCATCTCTCTCTCTCTGTCCATCTCTCTCTGTCCATCTCCCTCTCCGTCCATCTCTCTCTGTCCATCTCTCTCTGTCCATCTCTCTCTGTCCATCTCCCTCTCCGTCCATCTCTCTCTGTCCATCTCTCTCCGTCCATCTCTCTCTGTCCATCTCTCTCTGTCCATCTCTCTCTGTCCATCTCCCTCTCCGTCCATCTCTCTCTGTCCATCTCTCTCCGTCCATCTCTCTCTGTCCATCTCTCTCTGTCCATCTCTCTCTCTGTCCATCTCCCTCTCCGTCCATCTCTCTCTGTCCATCTCTCTCCGTCCATCTCTCTCTGTCCATCTCTCTCTGTCCATCTCTCTCCGTCCATCTCTCTCTGTCCATCTCTCTCTGTCCATCTCCCTCTCCGTCCATCTCTCTCCATCCATCTCTCTCTGTCCATCTCCCTCTCCGTCCATCTCTCTCTGTCCATCTCTCTCTGTCCATCTCTCTCTGTCCATCTCTCTCCGTCCATCTCTCTCTGTCCATCTCTCTCTGTCCATCTCCCTCTGTCCATCTCTCTCTGTCCATCTCTCTCCGTCCATCTCTCTCTGTCCATCTCCATCTCCGTCCATCTCTCTCTGTTCACTCTCTCTCTGTCCATCTCTCTCTGTCCATTTCTCTCCGTCCATCTCTCTCTGTCCATCTCCCTCTCTGTCCATCTCTCTCTGTCCATCTCTCTCTGTCCATCTCTCTCTCTCTTTCCATCTCTCTCTGTCCATCTCCCTCTCCGTCCATCTCTCTCTGTCCATCTCTCTCTGTCCATCTCTCTCCGTCCATCTCTCTCTGTCCATCTCTCTCTGTCCATCTCCCTCTCCGTCCATCTCTCTCCATCCATCTCTCTCTGTCCATCTCCCTCTCCGTCCATCTCTCTCTGTCCATCTCTCTCTGTCCATCTCTCTCTGTCCATCTCCCTCTCCGTCCACTCTCTCTGTCCATCTCTCTCTGGTCCCTCTCTCTCTTCCTCGCTCTGTGTGTGTGAGTATGTGTGTGTGTCTCTCTCTCTCTCTCCCCCTCTCTGTCTCTCTCTCTCTGTCACTCTCTCTCTCTCTCTCTCTCTCTCTCGGTCTCTGTCCCCCCCCCTCTCTCTCTCTCTCTCTCTGTCTCTCTCTCTCTCTCTCCCCCTCTCTCTCTGTGTCTCTCTCTGTCTCTCTATCTCTGTCTCACTTCTCTCTCTCTCTCTCTCACTCACTCTCTCTGTGGTCTGTGTTTCTCTCTCTGTCTCTCTATATCTCTGTCCCTCTCTCTCTCTATGTCTGTCTCTCTCTATCTCTCTGTCTCTCCCTCTCTCTGTCTCTCTCTTTCTCTGTCTCTTTCTTTCTTCTGTTTCCCTCGCTCTCTCTGTCTTTCTCTATGACTGTGTCCCTCTCTCTCTGTCCCAGTCTCTCTCTGCCTGTCTGTCTCTCTCTCTCTCTCTCTCTATTTGTGTGTCTCTCTCTGTCTCTGTCTCTGTCTCTGTCTCTCTCTCCCTCACTCTCTCTCTCTCTCTCTCATTCTCTCTTCTTGCTGTCTGCTTGTCTCTCTCTGTCTCTCTCTCTGTCTGTCTCTGTCTGTCTGTCTCTCTGACCCCCTCCCTCTCTCTCTCTCTCTGTCTCTCTCTGTCCATCTCTCTCTCTCTCTCTCTCTCTGCCTCTGTCCATCTCTCTCTCTCTCTCTCTGCCTCTGTCCATCTTCTCTCTCTCTGTCTCTCTCTCTCTGTCCATCTCTCTCTGTCTCTCTCTCTGTCTCTCTCTCCCTCTCCCTTGCCCTCTCCCTCTCACTGTCACTCTCTGTCATTCTCTGTCTCTGTCTATCTCTGTCTCCCTCTTGCTTTATCTGTCTCTCTCTCTGTATCTCCCTCTCTCTGTGTATCTCCCTCTCTCTCTGTGTCCATCTCTCTCTCTCTGTCTCTCTGTCTCTCTCTGTCCATCTCTCTCTCTCTCTGTCCATCTCTCTATCTCTCTCTCTCAGTGTCCATCTCTCTCTGTCTCTCTCTCTCCCTGCCTCTGTCAATCTCTCTCTATCTCTCTCTCTCTGTCCATCTCTCTCTCTCAGTCCATCTCTCTCTGTCCATCTCCCTCTCTGTCCATCTCTCTCTCTCTGTCCATCTCTCTCTGTCCATCTCCCTCTCTGTCCATCTCTCTCTGTCCATCTCTCTCTCTCTGTCCATCTCTCTCCGTCCATCTCCCTCTCTGTCCATCTCTCTCTCTCTGTCCATCTCTCTCTGTCCATCTCTCTCTGTCCATCTCTCTCTGTCCATCTCTCTCTCTCTGTCCATCTCTCTCCGTCCATCTCTCTCTGTCCATCTCTCTCTGTCCATCTCCCTCTCCGTCCATCTCTCTCTGTCCATCTCTCTCCGTCCATCTCTCTCCGTTCATCTCTCTCTGTCCATGTCTCTCTGTCCATGTCTCTCTGTCCATCTCTCTCTGTCCATCTTCCTCTCTGTCCATCTCTCTCTGTCCATCTCCCTCTCCGTCCATCTCTCTCTGTCCATCTCTCTCTGTCCATCTCCCTCTCTGTCCATCTCTCTCCGTCAATCTCTCTCTGTCCATCTCCCTCTTCGTCCATCTCTCTCTGTCCATCTCCCTCTCCGTCCATCTCTCTCTGTCCATCTCTCTCTGTCCATCTCTCTCTGTCCATCTCCCTCTCCGTCCATCTCTCTCTGTCCATCTCTCTCTCTCTGTCCATCTCTCTCTGTCCATCTCCCTCTCTGTCCATCTCTCACTCTCTGTCCATCTCTCTCTGTCCATCTCCCTCTCCGTCCATCTCTCTCTGTCCATCTCTCTCTGTCCATCTCTCTCTGTCCATCCCCCTCTCTGTCCATCTCTCTCTCTCTGTCCATCTCTCTCTGTCCATCTCCCTCTCCGTCCATCTCTCTCCGTCCATCTCTCTCTGTCCATCTCTCTCTGTCCATCTCCCTCTGTCCATCTCTCTCTGTCCATCTCTCTCTGTCCATCTCCCTCTCCGTCCATCTCTCTCTGTCCAGCTCTCTCTGTCCATCTCTCTCTGTCCATCACCCTCTCCGTCCATATCTCTTTGTCCATCTCTCTCTGTCCATCTCCCTCTCCGTCCCACTCTCTCTGTCCATCTCTCTCTGTCCATCTCTCTCTGTCCATCTCCCTCTGTCCATCTCTCTCTGTCCATCTCTCTCTGTCCATCTCCCTCTCCGTCCATCTCTCTCTGTCCATCTCTCTCTGTCCATCTCCCTCTCCATCCATCTCTCTCTGTCCATCTCTCTCTGTCCATCTCTCTCTGTCCATCTCTCTCCGTCCATCTCTCTCTGTCCATCTCTCTCTGTCCATCTCCCTCTGTCCATCTCTCTCTGTCCATCTCTCTCCGTCCATCTCTCTCTGTCCATCTCCCTCTCCGTCCATCTCTCTCTGTTCACTCTCTCTCTGTCCATCTCTCTCTGTCCATCTCTCTCCGTCCATCTCTCTCTGTCCATCTCCCTCTCTGTCCATCTCTCTCTGTCCATCTCTCTCTGTCCATCTCTCTCTCTCTGTCCATCTCTCTCTGTCCATCTCCCTCTCCGTCCATCTCCCTCTGTCCATCTCTCTCTGTCCATCTCCCTCTCCGTCCATCTCTCTCTGTCCATCTCTCTCTGGTCCCTCTCTCTCTTCCTCGCTCTGTGTGTGTGAGTGTGTGTGTGTGTCTCTCTCTCTCTCTCCCCCTCTCTGTCTCTCTCTCTCTGTCCCCCCCCCTCTCTCTCTCTCTCTCTGTCTCTCTCTCTCTCTCCCCCTCTCTCTCTGTGTCTCTCTCTGTCTCTCTATCTCTGTCTCACTTCTCACTCTCTCTCTCACTCACTCTCTCTGTGGTCTGTGTTTCTCTCTCTGTCTCTCTATATCTCTGTCCCTCTCTCTCTCTATGTCTGTCTCTCTCTATCTCTCTGTCTCTCCCTCTCTCTGTCTCTCTCTTTCTCTGTCTCTTTCTTTCTCTCTGTTTCCCTCGCTCTCTCTGTCTTTCTCTATGACTGTGTCCCTCTCTCTCTGTCCCAGTCTCTCTCTGCCTGTCTGTCTCTCTCTCTCTATTTGTGTGTCTCTCTCTGTCTCTGTCTCTGTCTCTGTCTCTCTCTCCCTCACTCTCTCTCTCTCTCTCATTCTCTCTTCTTGCTGTCTGCCTGTCTCTCTCTGTCTCTCTCTCTGTCTGTCTCTGTCTGTCTGTCTCTCTGACCCCCTCCCTCTCTCTCTCTCTCTCTCTCTCTGTCTCTCTCTGTCCATCTCTCTCTCTCTCTCTCTCTGCCTCTGTCCATCTCTCTCTCTCTCTCTCTGCCTCTGTCCATCTTCTCTCTCTCTGTCTCTCTCTCTCTGTCCATCTCTCTCTCTCTCTCTCTCTGTCTCTCTCTCTCTCTCCCTTGCCCTCTCCCTCTCACTGTCACTCTCTGTCATTCTCTGTCTCTGTCTATCTCTGTCTCCCTCTTGCTTTCTCTGTCTCTCTCTCTGTATCTCCCTCTCTCTGTGTATCTCCCTCTCTCTCTGTGTCCATCTCTCTCTCTCTGTCTCTCTGTCTCTCTCTGTCCATCTCTCTCTCTCTCTGTCCATCTCTCTATCTCTCTCTCTCAGTGTCCATCTCTCTCTGTCTCTCTCTCTCCCTGCCTCTGTCAATCTCTCTCTATCTCTCTCTCTCTGTCCATCTCTCTCTCTCAGTCCATCTCTCTCTGTCCATCTCCCTCTCTGTCCATCTCTCTCTCTCTGTCCATCTCTCTCTGTCCATCTCCCTCTCTGTCCATCTCTCTCTGTCCATCTCTCTCTCTCTGTCCATCTCTCTCCGTCCATCTCCCTCTCTGTCCATCTCTCTCTGTCCATCTCTCTCTGTCCATCTCTCTCTGTCCATCTCTCTCTCTCTGTCCATCTCTCTCCGTCCATCTCTCTCTGTCCATCTCTCTCTGTCCATCTCCCTCTCCGTCCATCTCTCTCTGTCCATCTCTCTCCGTCCATCTCTCTCCGTTCATCTCTCTCTGTCCATGTCTCTCTGTCCATCTCTCTCAGTCCATCTCCCTCTCCGTCCATCTCTCTCCGTCAATCTCTCTCTGTCCATCTCCCTCTTCGTCCATCTCTCTCTGTCCATCTCCCTCTCTGTCCATCTCTCTCTGTCCATCTCCCTCTCCGTCCATCTCTCTCTGTCCATCTCTCTCAGTCCATCTCCCTCTCCGTCCATCTCTCTCCGTCAATCTCTCTCTGTCCATCTCCCTCTTCGTCCATCTCTCTCTGTCCATCTCCCTCTCCGTCCATCTCTCTCTGTCCATCTCTCTCTGTCCATCTCTCTCTGTCCATCTCCCTCTCCGTCCATCTCTCTCTGTCCATCTCTCTCTCTCTGTCCATCTCTCTCTGTCCATCTCCCTCTCTGTCCATCTCTCACTCTCTGTCCATCTCTCTCTGTCCATCTCCCTCTCAGTCCATCTCTCTCTGTCCATCTCTCTCTGTCCATCTCTCTCTGTCCATCTCCCTCTCTGTCCATCTCTCTCTCTCTGTCCATCTCTCTCTGTCCATCTCCCTCTCCGTCCATCTCTCTCCGTCCATCTCTCTCTGTCCATTTCTCTCTGTCCATCTCCCTCTCCGTCCATCTCTCTCTGTCCATCTCTCTCTGTCCATCTCCCTCTCCGTCCATCTCTCTCCGTCCATCTCTCTCTGTCCATCTCTCTCTGTCCATCTCCCTCTCCGTCCATCTCTCTCTGTCCATCTCTCTCTGTCCATCTCCCTCTCCGTCCATCTCTCTCTGTCCATCTCTCTCTGTCCATCTCCCTCTGTCCATCTCTCTCTGTCCATCTCTCTCTGTCCATCTCCCTCTCCGTCCATCTCTCTCTGTCCATCTCTCTCTGTCCATCTCACTCTCTGTCCATCTCTCTCTGTCCATCTCTCTCTCTCTGTCCATCTCTCTCTCTCTGTCCATCTCTCTCTGTCCATCTCCCTCTCCGTCCATCTCTGTCTGTCCATCTCCCTCTCTGTCCATCTCTCTCTGTCCACTCTCTCTGTCCATCTCTCTCTGCCCATCTCTCTCTGTCCATCTCTCTCTGTCCATCTCCCTCTCCGCCCATCTCTCTCTGTCCATCTCCCTCTCCGTCCATCTCTCTCTGTCCATCTCTCTCTGTCCATCTCCCTCTCCGTCCATCTCTCTCTGTCCATCTCTCTCTGTCCATCTCCCTCTCCGTCCATCTCTCTCTGTCCATCTCCCTCTCCGTCCATCTCTCTCTGTCCATCTCTCTCTGTCCATCTCTCTCTGTCCATCTCCCTCTCTGTCCATCTCTCTCTGTCCATCTCTCTCTGTCCATCTCCCTCTCCGTCCATCTCTCTCTGTCCATCTCTCTCCGTCCATCTCTCTCTGTCCATCTCTCTCTGTCCATCTCCCTCTCCGTCCATCTCTCTCTGTCCATCTCTCTCCGTCCATCTCTCTCTGTCCATCTCTCTCTGTCCATCTCCCTCTCCGACCATCTCTCTCTGTCCATCTCTCTCTGTCCATCTCCCTCTCCGTCCATCTCTCTCTGTCCATCTCTCTCTGTCCATCTCCCTCTCCGTCCATCTCACTCTGTCCATCTCCCTCTCCGTCCATCTCTCTCTGTCCATCTCTCTCTGTCCATCTCTCTCTGTCCATCTCCCTCTCTGTCCATCTCTCTCTGTCCATCTCTCTCTGTCCATCTCCCTCTCCATCCATCTCTCTCTGTCCCACTCTCTCTGTCCATCTCCCTCTCCGTCTATCTCTCTCTGTCCATCTCTCTCCGTCCATCTCTCTCTGTCCATCTCTCTCTGTCCATCTCCCTCTCCGTCCATCTCTCTCTGTCCATCCCTCTCCGTCCATCTCTCTCTGTCCATCTCTCTCTGTCCATCTCTCTCTGTCCATCTCCCTCTCCGTCCATCTCTCTCTGTCCATCTCTCTCCGTCCATCTCTCTCTGTCCATCTCCCTCTCCGTCCATCTCTCTCTGTCCATCTCCCTCTCCGTCCATCTCTCTCTGTCCATCTCCCTCTCTGTCCATCTCTCTCTGTCCATCTCTCTCTGTCCATCTCTCTCTGTCCATCTCTCTCTGTCCATCTCCCTCTCCGTCCATCTCTCTCTGTCCATCTCCCTCTCTGTCCATCTCTCTCTGTCCATCTCTCTCTGTCCATCTCTCTCTGTCCATCTCCCTCTCTGTCCATCTCTCTCTGTCCATCTCTCTCCGTCCATCTCTCTCTGTCCATCTCCCTCTCCGTCCATCTCTCTCTGTCCATCTCTCTCTGTCCATCTCCCTCTCTGTCCATCTCTCTCTGTCCATCTCTCTCTGTCCATCTCCCTCTCCGTCCATCTCTCTCTGTCCATCTCCCTCTCTGTCCATCTCTCTCTGTCCATCTCTCTCTGTCCATCTCCCTCTCCGTCCATCTCTCTCTGTCCATCTCTCTCTGTCCATCTCCCTCTCTGTCCATCTCTCTCTCTCTGTCCATCTCTCTCTGTCCATCTCCCTCTCCGTCCATCTCTCTCTGTCCATCTCTCTCTGTCCATCTCCCTCTCCGTCCATCTCTCTCTGTCCATCTCTCTCTGTCCATCTCCCTCTCCGTCCATCTCTCTCTGTCCATCTCTCTCTTCCATCTCTCTCTGTCCATCTCCCTCTCCGTCCATCTCTCTCTGTCCATCTCTCTCTATCCATCTCCCTCTCCGTCCATCTCTCACTGTCCATCTCTCTCTGTCCATCTCCCTCTCCGTCCATCTCTCTCTGTCCATCTCTCTCTGTCCATCTCTCTCCGTCCATCTCTCTCTGTCCATCTCTCTTTGTCCATCTCCCTCTCCGTCCATCTCTCTCTGTCCATCTCCCTCTCCGTCCATCTCTCTCTGTCCATCTCTCTCTGTCCATCTCCCTCTCCGTCCATCTCTCTCTGTCCATCTCTCTCTCTCTGTCCATCTCTCTCTGTCCATCTCCCTCTCCGTCCATCTCTCTCTGTCCATCTCTCTCTGTCCATCTCTCTCTGTCCATCTCCCTCTCCGTCCATCTCTCTCTGTCCATCTCTCTCCGTCCATCTCTCTCTGTCCATCTCTCTCTGTCCATCTCTCTCTGTCCATCTCCCTCTCCGTCCATCTCTCTCTGTCCATCTCTCTCCGTCCATCTCTCTCTGTCCATCTCTCTCTGTCCATCTCTCTCTCTGTCCATCTCCCTCTCCGTCCATCTCTCTCTGTCCATCTCTCTCCGTCCATCTCTCTCTGTCCATCTCTCTCTGTCCATCTCTCTCCGTCCATCTCTCTCTGTCCATCTCTCTCTGTCCATCTCCCTCTCCGTCCATCTCTCTCCATCCATCTCTCTCTGTCCATCTCCCTCTCCGTCCATCTCTCTCTGTCCATCTCTCTCTGTCCATCTCTCTCTGTCCATCTCTCTCCGTCCATCTCTCTCTGTCCATCTCTCTCTGTCCATCTCCCTCTGTCCATCTCTCTCTGTCCATCTCTCTCCGTCCATCTCTCTCTGTCCATCTCCATCTCCGTCCATCTCTCTCTGTTCACTCTCTCTCTGTCCATCTCTCTCTGTCCATTTCTCTCCGTCCATCTCTCTCTGTCCATCTCCCTCTCTGTCCATCTCTCTCTGTCCATCTCTCTCTGTCCATCTCTCTCTCTCTTTCCATCTCTCTCTGTCCATCTCCCTCTCCGTCCATCTCTCTCTGTCCATCTCTCTCTGTCCATCTCTCTCCGTCCATCTCTCTCTGTCCATCTCTCTCTGTCCATCTCCCTCTCCGTCCATCTCTCTCCATCCATCTCTCTCTGTCCATCTCCCTCTCCGTCCATCTCTCTCTGTCCATCTCTCTCTGTCCATCTCTCTCTGTCCATCTCCCTCTCCGTCCACTCTCTCTGTCCATCTCTCTCTGGTCCCTCTCTCTCTTCCTCGCTCTGTGTGTGTGAGTATGTGTGTGTGTCTCTCTCTCTCTCTCCCCCTCTCTGTCTCTCTCTCTCTGTCACTCTCTCTCTCTCTCTCTCTCTCTCTCGGTCTCTGTCCCCCCCCCTCTCTCTCTCTCTCTCTCTGTCTCTCTCTCTCTCTCCCCCTCTCTCTCTGTGTCTCTCTCTGTCTCTCTATCTCTGTCTCACTTCTCTCTCTCTCTCTCTCACTCACTCTCTCTGTGGTCTGTGTTTCTCTCTCTGTCTCTCTATATCTCTGTCCCTCTCTCTCTCTATGTCTGTCTCTCTCTATCTCTCTGTCTCTCCCTCTCTCTGTCTCTCTCTTTCTCTGTCTCTTTCTTTCTCTCTGTTTCCCTCGCTCTCTCTGTCTTTCTCTATGACTGTGTCCCTCTCTCTCTGTCCCAGTCTCTCTCTGCCTGTCTGTCTCTCTCTCTCTCTCTCTCTATTTGTGTGTCTCTCTCTGTCTCTGTCTCTGTCTCTGTCTCTCTCTCCCTCACTCTCTCTCTCTCTCTCATTCTCTCTTCTTGCTGTCTGCTTGTCTCTCTCTGTCTCTCTCTCTGTCTGTCTCTGTCTGTCTGTCTCTCTGACCCCCTCCCTCTCTCTCTCTCTCTGTCTCTCTCTGTCCATCTCTCTCTCTCTCTCTCTCTCTGCCTCTGTCCATCTCTCTCTCTCTCTCTCTGCCTCTGTCCATCTTCTCTCTCTCTGTCTCTCTCTCTCTGTCCATCTCTCTCTGTCTCTCTCTCTGTCTCTCTCTCCCTCTCCCTTGCCCTCTCCCTCTCACTGTCACTCTCTGTCATTCTCTGTCTCTGTCTATCTCTGTCTCCCTCTTGCTTTCTCTGTCTCTCTCTCTGTATCTCCCTCTCTCTGTGTATCTCCCTCTCTCTCTGTGTCCATCTCTCTCTCTCTGTCTCTCTGTCTCTCTCTGTCCATCTCTCTCTCTCTCTGTCCATCTCTCTATCTCTCTCTCTCAGTGTCCATCTCTCTCTGTCTCTCTCTCCCTGCCTCTGTCAATCTCTCTCTATCTCTCTCTCTCTGTCCATCTCTCTCTCTCAGTCCATCTCTCTCTGTCCATCTCCCTCTCTGTCCATCTCTCTCTCTCTGTCCATCTCTCTCTGTCCATCTCCCTCTCTGTCCATCTCTCTCTGTCCATCTCTCTCTCTCTGTCCATCTCTCTCCGTCCATCTCCCTCTCTGTCCATCTCTCTCTCTCTGTCCATCTCTCTCTGTCCATCTCTCTCTGTCCATCTCTCTCTGTCCATCTCTCTCTCTCTGTCCATCTCTCTCCGTCCATCTCTCTCTGTCCATCTCTCTCTGTCCATCTCCCTCTCCGTCCATCTCTCTCTGTCCATCTCTCTCCGTCCATCTCTCTCCGTTCATCTCTCTCTGTCCATGTCTCTCTGTCCATGTCTCTCTGTCCATCTCTCTCTGTCCATCTTCCTCTCTGTCCATCTCTCTCTGTCCATCTCCCTCTCCGTCCATCTCTCTCTGTCCATCTCTCTCTGTCCATCTCCCTCTCTGTCCATCTCTCTCCGTCAATCTCTCTCTGTCCATCTCCCTCTTCGTCCATCTCTCTCTGTCCATCTCCCTCTCCGTCCATCTCTCTCTGTCCATCTCTCTCTGTCCATCTCTCTCTGTCCATCTCCCTCTCCGTCCATCTCTCTCTGTCCATCTCTCTCTCTCTGTCCATCTCTCTCTGTCCATCTCCCTCTCTGTCCATCTCTCACTCTCTGTCCATCTCTCTCTGTCCATCTCCCTCTCCGTCCATCTCTCTCTGTCCATCTCTCTCTGTCCATCTCTCTCTGTCCATCCCCCTCTCTGTCCATCTCTCTCTCTCTGTCCATCTCTCTCTGTCCATCTCCCTCTCCGTCCATCTCTCTCCGTCCATCTCTCTCTGTCCATCTCTCTCTGTCCATCTCCCTCTGTCCATCTCTCTCTGTCCATCTCTCTCTGTCCATCTCCCTCTCCGTCCATCTCTCTCTGTCCATCTCTCTCTGTCCATCTCTCTCTGTCCATCACCCTCTCCGTCCATATCTCTTTGTCCATCTCTCTCTGTCCATCTCCCTCTCCGTCCCACTCTCTCTGTCCATCTCTCTCTGTCCATCTCTCTCTGTCCATCTCCCTCTGTCCATCTCTCTCTGTCCATCTCTCTCTGTCCATCTCCCTCTCCGTCCATCTCTCTCTGTCCATCTCTCTCTGTCCATCTCCCTCTCCATCCATCTCTCTCTGTCCATCTCTCTCTGTCCATCTCTCTCTGTCCATCTCTCTCCGTCCATCTCTCTCTGTCCATCTCTCTCTGTCCATCTCCCTCTGTCCATCTCTCTCTGTCCATCTCTCTCCGTCCATCTCTCTCTGTCCATCTCCCTCTCCGTCCATCTCTCTCTGTTCACTCTCTCTCTGTCCATCTCTCTCTGTCCATCTCTCTCCGTCCATCTCTCTCTGTCCATCTCCCTCTCTGTCCATCTCTCTCTGTCCATCTCTCTCTGTCCATCTCTCTCTCTCTGTCCATCTCTCTCTGTCCATCTCCCTCTCCGTCCATCTCCCTCTGTCCATCTCTCTCTGTCCATCTCCCTCTCCGTCCATCTCTCTCTGTCCATCTCTCTCTGGTCCCTCTCTCTCTTCCTCGCTCTGTGTGTGTGAGTGTGTGTGTGTGTCTCTCTCTCTCTCTCCCCCTCTCTGTCTCTCTCTCTCTGTCCCCCCCCCCTCTCTCTCTCTCTCTGTCTCTCTCTCTCTCTCCCCCTCTCTCTCTGTGTCTCTCTCTGTCTCTCTATCTCTGTCTCACTTCTCACTCTCTCTCTCACTCACTCTCTCTGTGGTCTGTGTTTCTCTCTCTGTCTCTCTATATCTCTGTCCCTCTCTCTCTCTATGTCTGTCTCTCTCTATCTCTCTGTCTCTCCCTCTCTCTGTCTCTCTCTTTCTCTGTCTCTTTCTTTCTCTCTGTTTCCCTCGCTCTCTCTGTCTTTCTCTATGACTGTGTCCCTCTCTCTCTGTCCCAGTCTCTCTCTGCCTGTCTGTCTCTCTCTCTCTATTTGTGTGTCTCTCTCTGTCTCTGTCTCTGTCTCTGTCTCTCTCTCCCTCACTCTCTCTCTCTCTCTCATTCTCTCTTCTTGCTGTCTGCCTGTCTCTCTCTGTCTCTCTCTCTGTCTGTCTCTGTCTGTCTGTCTCTCTGACCCCCTCCCTCTCTCTCTCTCTCTCTCTCTGTCTCTCTCTGTCCATCTCTCTCTCTCTCTCTCTCTGCCTCTGTCCATCTCTCTCTCTCTCTCTCTGCCTCTGTCCATCTTCTCTCTCTCTGTCTCTCTCTCTCTGTCCATCTCTCTCTCTCTCTCTCTCTGTCTCTCTCTCTCTCTCCCTTGCCCTCTCCCTCTCACTGTCACTCTCTGTCATTCTCTGTCTCTGTCTATCTCTGTCTCCCTCTTGCTTTCTCTGTCTCTCTCTCTGTATCTCCCTCTCTCTGTGTATCTCCCTCTCTCTCTGTGTCCATCTCTCTCTCTCTGTCTCTCTGTCTCTCTCTGTCCATCTCTCTCTCTCTCTGTCCATCTCTCTATCTCTCTCTCTCAGTGTCCATCTCTCTCTGTCTCTCTCTCTCCCTGCCTCTGTCAATCTCTCTCTATCTCTCTCTCTCTGTCCATCTCTCTCTCTCAGTCCATCTCTCTCTGTCCATCTCCCTCTCTGTCCATCTCTCTCTCTCTGTCCATCTCTCTCTGTCCATCTCCCTCTCTGTCCATCTCTCTCTGTCCATCTCTCTCTCTCTGTCCATCTCTCTCCGTCCATCTCCCTCTCTGTCCATCTCTCTCTGTCCATCTCTCTCTGTCCATCTCTCTCTGTCCATCTCTCTCTCTCTGTCCATCTCTCTCCGTCCATCTCTCTCTGTCCATCTCTCTCTGTCCATCTCCCTCTCCGTCCATCTCTCTCTGTCCATCTCTCTCCGTCCATCTCTCTCCGTTCATCTCTCTCTGTCCATGTCTCTCTGTCCATCTCTCTCTGTCCATCTCTCTCTGTCCATCTCCCTCTCTGTCCATCTCTCTCTGTCCATCTCCCTCTCCGTCCATCTCTCTCTGTCCATCTCTCTCAGTCCATCTCCCTCTCTGTCCATCTCTCTCCGTCAATCTCTCTCTGTCCATCTCCCTCTTCGTCCATCTCTCTCTGTCCATCTCCCTCTCCGTCCATCTCTCTCTGTCCATCTCTCTCTGTCCATCTCTCTCTGTCCATCTCCCTCTCCGTCCATCTCTCTCTGTCCATCTCTCTCTCTCTGTCCATCTCTCTCTGTCCATCTCCCTCTCTGTCCATCTCTCACTCTCTGTCCATCTCTCTCTGTCCATCTCCCTCTCAGTCCATCTCTCTCTGTCCATCTCTCTCTGTCCATCTCTCTCTGTCCATCTCCCTCTCTGTCCATCTCTCTCTCTCTGTCCATCTCTCTCTGTCCATCTCCCTCTCCGTCCATCTCTCTCCGTCCATCTCTCTCTGTCCATCTCTCTCTGTCCATCTCCCTCTCCGTCCATCTCTCTCTGTCCATCTCTCTCTGTCCATCTCCCTCTCTGTCCATCTCTCTCCGTCCATCTCTCTCTGTCCATCTCTCTCTGTCCATCTCCCTCTCCGTCCATCTCTCTCTGTCCATCTCTCTCTGTCCATCTCCCTCTCCGTCCATCTCTCTCTGTCCATCTCTCTCTGTCCATCTCCCTCTGTCCATCTCTCTCTGTCCATCTCTCTCTGTCCATCTCCCTCTCCGTCCATCTCTCTCTGTCCATCTCTCTCTGTCCATCTCACTCTCTGTCCATCTCTCTCTGTCCATCTCTCTCTCTCTGTCCATCTCTCTCTCTCTGTCCATCTCTCTCTGTCCATCTCCCTCTCGTCCATCTCTCTCTGTCCATCTCCCTCTCTGTCCATCTCTCTCTGTCCATCTCTCTCTGTCCATCTCTCTCTGCCCATCTCTCTCTGTCCATCTCTCTCTGTCCATCTCCCTCTCCGCCCATCTCTCTCTGTCCATCTCCCTCTCCGTCCATCACTCTCTGTCCATCTCTCTCTGTCCATCTCTCTCTGTCCATCTCCCTCTCCGTCCATCTCTCTCTGTCCATCTCTCTCTGTCCATCTCCCTCTCCGTCCATCTCTCTCTGTCCATCTCTCTCTCTCTGTCCATCTCTCTCTGTCCATCTCCCTCTCTGTCCATCTCTCTCTGTCCATCTCTCTCTGTCCATCTCCCTCTCCGTCCATCTCTCTCTGTCCATCTCTCTCTGTCCATCTCCCTCTCCGTCCATCTCTCTCTGTCCATCTCTCTCCGTCCATCTCTCTCTGTCCAACTCTCTCTGTCCATCTCTCTCTGTCCATCTCCCTCTCCGTCCATCTCTCTCTGTCCATCTCTCTCCATCCATCTCTCTCTGTCCATCTCTCTCTGTCCATCTCTCTCTGTCCATCTCCCTCTCCGTCCATCTCTCTCTGTCCATCTCTCTCTGTCCATCTCCCTCTCCGTCCATCTCTCTCTGTCCATCTCTCTCTGTCCATCTCCCTCTCCGTCCATCTCTCTCTGTCCATCTCTCTCTCTCTGTCCATCTCTCTCTGTCCATCTCCCTCTCCGTCCATCTCTCTCTGTCCATCTCTCTCTGTCCATCTCCCTCTCCGTCCATCTCTCTCTGTCAATCTCTCTCTCTCTGTCCATCTCTCTCTGTCCATCTCCCTCTCTGTCCATCTCTCTCTGTCCATCTCCCTCTCCGTCCATCTCTCTCTGTCCATCTCTCTCTGTCCATCTCCCTCTCCGTCCATCTCTCTCTGTCCATCTCCCTCTCCGTCCATCTCTCTCTGTCCATCTCTCTCTGTCCATCTCCCTCTCCGTCCATCTCTCTCTGTCCAGCTCTCTCTGTCCAACTCTCTCTGTCCATCTCCCTCTCCGTCCATCTCTCTCAGTCCATCTCTCTACGTCCATCTCTCTCTGTCCATCTCTCTCTGTCCATCTCTCTCTGTCCATCTCCCTCTCCGTCCATCTCTCTCTGTCCATCTCTCTCTGTCCATCTCCCTCTCCGTCCATCTCTCTCTGTCCATCTCTCTCTGTCCATCTCCCTCTCCGTCCATCTCTCTCTCCGTCCATCTCTCTCTGTCCATCTCTCTCTGTCCATCTCCCTCTGTCCATCTCTCTCTGTCCATCTCTCTCTGTCCATCTCTCTCTGTCCATCTCCCTCTCCGTCCATCTCTCTCTGTCCATCTCCCTCTCTGTCCATCTCTCTCTGTCCTTCTCTCTCTGTCCATCTCTCTCTGCCCATCTCTCTCTGTCCATCTCTCTCTGTCCATCTCCCTCTCCGCCCATCTCTCTCTGTCCATCTCCCTCTCCGTCCATCTCTCTCTGTCCATCTCTCTCTGTCCATCTCCCTCTCCGTCCATCTCTCTCTGTCCATCTCTCTCTGTCCATCTCTCTCTGTCCGTCTCTCTCTGTCCATCTCCCTCTCCGTCCATCTCTCTCTGTCCATCTCTCTCTCCGTCCATCTTTCTCTGTCCATCTCTCTCTGTCCATCTCCCTCTCCGTCCATCTCTCTCTGTCCATCTCCCTCTCCGTCCATCTCTCTCTGTCCATCTCCCTCTCTGTCCATCTCTCTCTGTCCATCTCTCTCTGTCCATCTCTCTCTGCCCATCTCTCTCTGTCCATCTCTCTCTGTCCATCTCCCTCTCCGCCCATCTCTCTCTGTCCATCTCCCTCTCCGTCCATCTCTCTCTGTCCATCTCTCTCTGTCCATCTCTCTCTGTCCATCTCCCTCTCCGTCCATCTCTCTCTGTCCATCTCTCTCTGTCCATCTCCCTCTCCGTCCATCTCTCTCTGTCCATCTCCCTCTCCGTCCATCTCTCTCTGTCCATCTCTCTCTGTCCATCTCTCTCTGTCCATCTCCCTCTCTGTCCATCTCTCTCTGTCCATCTCTCTCTGTCCATCTCCCTCTCCGTCCATCTCTCTCTGTCCATCTCTCTCCGTCCATCTCTCTCTGTCCATCTCTCTCTGTCCATCTCCCTCTCCGTCCATCTCTCTCTGTCCATCTCTCTCCGTCCATCTCTCTCTGTCCATCTCTCTCTGTCCATCTCTCTCTGTCCATCTCCCTCTCCGTCCATCTCTCTCTGTCCATCTCTCTCTGTCCATCTCCCTCTCCGTCCATCTCTCTCTGTCCATCTCTCTCTGTCCATCTCCCTCTTCGTCCATCTCACTCTGTCCATCTCCCTCTCCGTCCATCTCTCTCTGTCCATCTCTCTCTGTCCATCTCTCTCTGTCCATCTCCCTCTCTGTCCATCTCTCTCTGTCCATCTCTCTCTGTCCATCTCCCTCTCCATCCATCTCTCTCTGTCCATCTCTCTCTGTCCATCTCCCTCTCCGTCCATCTCTCTCTGTCCATCTCTCTCCGTCCATCTCTCTCTGTCCATCTCTCTCTGTCCATCTCCCTCTCCGTCCATCTCTC
>NW_027310404.1:85000-86134 GCF_047496795.1 Chiloscyllium punctatum
TCTCCCCTCCCTCTCTATGTCTATCTCTGTCTCTCTCTCCCTGTCTCTTTATGTCTGTCTGTCTGTCTGTCTCTCTCTCTCTGTCTCGCTCTGTCAATCTCTGTTTCTCTGTCTTTCTGACTCTCTCTCTCTGTCTCTCAGTCTCTCTGTTTCAGCCTCTCTCTCTCTCTCTCTGTTTCTCTCTCTGTCTCTCACTCCCTCTCTTTCTATCTCTCTGTCTCTCTTTCTCTCTTTCTGTCTCTCTGTCTCACATTCTCTCTCTCGCTCTCTGTCTGTCTGCCTCAGTCTCTGTCTGTCTCTCTCTCTCTGCCTCTCTCCCTCACTCTGTATCTCTCTCACTCGCTGTCTCTCTCCTGCTCTTTGTCTCTCCCTCTCTCCGTGTCTCTCTGTCTCTCTGTCCCTGACTCTCTCTCTGTCTGTCTCACTCTGTCTCTTTCGCTTTCTGTCTCTCACTCTCTCTGTTTCTGCCTCTCTCTCTCTCTCTCTGTCTGTCTCTTTCACTGTCTCTGTCTCTCTCTTCAACCCGTCTCTCTCTCTGTCTCTTTCTGTCTCTCTCTCTCTCTTTCTCTCTCTCTCAGTCTCTCTCATGCTCTGTCTCTCACTCCCTCTCTTTCAGTCTCTCTCTCTGTCTCTCTCTGTCTATCTCTCTCTCTAACTCTCTCACTCTCTTTCTGTCTCTGTCTCTCTCTCGCTTGCTCTGTGTCTCTCTCTGTCTCTGTCTCTCTCTCTGTTTCTGTGTGTGTCTCTCTCTCTCCCTCCCTCTCTCTTTCTCTCTGTGTCTCTCTCTCTGTCTGTCTCTCCATCTCTTTCTCCCTCTCTCTGTCTCTGTGTCTGTGTGTGTGTCTCTCTCTGTCTCTGTGTGTCTCTCTCTCCCTCCCGCTCTCTGTCTCTTTCTCGCTCTCTCTTTCTGTCTGTCTGTCTCTCTCCCTTTCTCTCTGTCTCTCTCTCTCTCTCCCTTTTTCTCTGTCACTTTTTCTCTGTGCCTCTCTGTGTGTCTCTCTCTGTCACTCTCTGTCTCTCTCTCTCTCTGTCTCTCTCTGTCTCTCTCTCTCTCTCTCCCTTTTTCTCTGTCACTTTTTCTCTGTGCCTCTCTGTGTGTCTCTCTCTGTCACTCTCTGTCTCTCTGTCTCTCAC
>NW_027310405.1:0-5000 GCF_047496795.1 Chiloscyllium punctatum
GGATTCAGTGACGGTAACACCATTGAACATCAAGGGGGCGATGGTTAGATTCTCTCTCAATGGGAACCCCCAGGATGTTGATAGTGGGGGGTGGAGGGGGATTCAGTGACGGTAACACCATTGAACATCAAGGGGGCGATGGTTAGATTCTCTCTCAATGGGAACCCCCAGGATGTTGATAGTGGGGGGGGGAGGGGGATTCAGTGACGGTAACACCATTGAACGTCAAGGGGGCGATGGTTAGATTCTCTCTCAATGGGAACCCCCAGGATGTTGATAGTGGGGGGGGAGGGGGGGATTCAGTGATGGTAACACCATTGAACGTCAAGGGGGCGATGGTTAGATTCTCTCTCAATGGGAACCCCCAGGATGTTGATAGTGGGGGGGAGGGGGATTCAGTGATGGTAACACCATTGAACGTCAAGGGGGCGATGGTTAGATTCTCTCTCAATGGGAACCCCCAGGATGTCGATAGTGGGGGGGAGGGGGATTCAGTGATGGTAACACCATTGAACGTCAAGGGGGCGATGGTTAGATTCTCTCTCAATGGGAACCCCCAGGATGTTGATAGTGGGGGGGGGGGGGGAGGGGGGATTCAGTGATGGTAACACCATTGAACGTCAAGGGGGCGATGGTTAGATTCTCTCTCAATGGGAACCCCCAGGATGTCGATAGTGGGGGGGAGGGGGATTCAGTGACGGTAACACCATTGAACGTCAAGGGGGCGATGGTTAGATTCTCTCTCAATGGGAACCCCCCAGGATGTTGATAGTGGGGGGAGGGGGGATTCAGTGATGGTGACACCATTGAACGTCAAGGGGGCGATGGTTAGATTCTCTCTCAATGGGAACCCCCAGGATGTCGATAGTGGGGGGGAGGGGGATTCAGTGATGGTAACACCATTGAACGTCAAGGGGGCGATGGTTAGATTCTCTCTCAATGGGAACCCCCAGGATGTTGATAGTGGGGGGGAGGGGGATTCAGTGACGGTAACACCATTGAACATCAAGGGGGCGATGGTTAGATTCTCTCTCAATGGGAACCCCCAGGATGTTGATAGTGGGGGGAGGGGGGATTCAGTGATGGTGACACCATTGAACGTCAAGGGGGCGATGGTTAGATTCTCTCTCAATGGGAACCCCCAGGATGTTGATAGTGGGGGGGAGGGGGATTCAGTGATGGTAACACCATTGAACATCAAGGGGACGATGGTTAGATTCTCTCTCAATGGGAACCCCCAGGATGTCGATAGTGGGGGGGAGGGGGATTCAGTGATGGTAACACCATTGAACGTCAAGGGGGCGATGGTTAGATTCTCTCTCAATGGGGACCCCCAGGATGTTGATAGTGGGGGGAGGGGGGATTCAGTGATGGTGACACCATTGAACGTCAAGGGGGCGATGGTTAGATTCTCTCTCAATGGGAACCCCCAGGATGTTGATAGTGGGGGGGAGGGGGATTCAGTGATGGTAACACCATTGAACGTCAAGGGGGCGATGGTTAGATTCTCTCTCAATGGGAACCCCCAGGATGTTGATAGTGGGGGGGAGGGGGATTCAGTGATGGTAACACCATTGAACGTCAAGGGGGTGATGGTTAGATTCTCTCTTGTTGGAGATGGTCATACTCTCACTCAAACACACACACTCTCTCTCACACATACGATCTCTCTCACTCACACTCTCATATGTGCACACACTCTCGCGCTCTCACACACTTTCTCGTATATATACACACACTCTCACATTTTCACGCTCTCTCACACACACTCTCGCTCTCTCACACACTCGCTCTCTCACACACTCTCATATACACACACTTTCACACATACACACACACTCACACACTCATGTATAGAAACACACACACGCTCTCTCTCACACTCATATATGCACACTCACACACTCATGCACACACACTCTCGCACACTCTCTCACACACACTCATATGCACACACACACAGTCTCTCTCACACACACTCTCTCACACTCTGGCATATATACACACACTCACACACATACACCCTCACACACACTCATATACACACACACTCACTCTCTCACACACACACTCTCTCACACGCACACACACACATTGTCTCTCATATATACACACTCTCACACACTCTCATATGCACACAAACTTTCTCACACACTCATACACACACTCTCAGATATGCACACACTCACTCTCATATACACACACTTTCTTGCACACACACTTTCACTCACACTCTCTCATATATACACACTCTCACTCACTCACTCTCTCACACACAATCATATATACACACACATTTTCGCTCTCACACACTCTCTCTCACTCTCTCGTAGACACACTCTCTCTCAAACTCTCACACACTCTCTCTCTCTCTCACACACTCTCACACACACATTTTCTCTCACACACTCTAATGTATATACACACTCTCTCACACTCTCTCTCACACACTCTAATGTATATACACACACTCTCTCACACACTCTGTCTCTCACTCACACACTCTCATATATACACTCTCTCTCTCACACACACACTCTCTCTCTCTCTCACACACACACACACTCTCCCTCTCACACTCTCCCTCTCACTCACACTCTCTCATATATACACACTCTCTCTATCACTCACACGCTCACACACACACTTTCATATATATACACACACACACATTCTCTCTCTCACACTCTCCCTCTCATACACACACACTCTCGCTCTCACACACTCTCGCTCTCACACACTCTCGCTCTCACACACGCTCTAACTCACACACTCTCTAACTCTCACTCACTCTCACTCATATATACACACTCATTCATTCTCTGTCACACACACACACACTCGTATATACACACACATTTTCTCTCTCTCACACACACACACACACACAATCTCTATCTCACACACACTGTTTCTCACTCACACTCTCTCATATATACACACCCTCTCACTCTCACTCATATATACACACACACACTCACACACACTCTCATATATACACACACATTCTCTCTCTCACACACTCATACATACACTCTCACTCACACACACACTCTCATACATACACACTCTCACACACACTTTCTCTCACACACTCTCATATATACACACACATTCTCTCTCTCACACACACTCTCATGTATGCACACACAATCTCTCACACTCCTATATACACTCTCTCACATACACATTCTCACACACTCTCATATACACACATTTTCTCTCTCTCTCACACACACTCATATATATACACACACTCTCTCACACACCTCTCTCTCTCTCACACACACACACTCTCTCTCTCACACACACACACTCTCTTTCACACACACATACACTCTCCCTCTCTCTCACACACACGTTCTCACACAGTCACTCACACACAGTCACACACACATGCGCACTCTCTCACAGACACACGCACTCTCTCACAGACACACACACATTCTCACAGTCACACACACATACACACACACACACATTCTCACACACAGTCACTCACACATACACACACACTCGCACTCTCACACACAATCTCTCTCACACACTCCTACACACACACAATCTCTCTCTCACACACACACTCTCTCACACTCTTTTTCAGTCTCTCACTCACACTCTCTCATATATACACACACTGTCTTATCTCACACACTCATATATATATATATATATATATATACACACACACACATTTTCTCTCTCTCTCTCTCTCACACACACACACACTCCCTCTCATTCTCACACACTCTCTCATATATGCACACTCTCTTTCTCACACACTCTCACTCACACTCTCTCTCACACACACACTCATATATACACACACATTTTCTCTCTCTCTCACACACACACACACAATCTCTCACACACATTTTCTCTCTCACACACATTTTCTCTCTCACACACACACTCATATATACACATACACAATCTCTCTCACACACTCTCTCCCTCTCTCACACACACTATCTCACACACACACTCTCATATATACACACACACTCTCTCTCTCTCACACACACACACAGAATCTCTCTCACACACACACAATATCTCTCTCTCACACACAGTCTCTCACTCTCTCTCATATATACACACTCTCTCTCTCACTCACATACTCTCTCACACACACTCTCATATATACACACACATTCTCTCTCTCTCTCACACACATACACACTCTCTCTCAGACACACACTCTCTCATATGTACACACTCTCTCACTCTCTCACACACGCACTCATATATGCACACACTCTCTCGCACACACACTCTCTCTCTCTCTCACACACACACATACACACTCTCTCAGACACACTCTCTCTCTCATATGTACACTCTCTCTCTCACACACATACACACTCTCTCAGACACACACTCTCTCACTCTCTCTCATATGTACACACTCTGTCACTCACTCTCTCACACACGCACACTCATATATACACACACACATTCTCTCACACACACACATGTTCTCACACAGTCACTCACACACACTTTCACACACACATTCTCACACAGTCACACACACACACTTTCACACACACACACTGTCACACACTCACACATTCTCACACAGTCACTCACACTTACACACACACAGACACACACACACTCTCTCACACACACATGCACACACACACACTCGCACTCTCACACACATTCTCTCTCACACATTCTCACACACACACTCTCTCACTCACACTCTCTCTCATATATGCACACTCTCTCTCACTCACACTCTCTCTCTCACTCACACACAATCTCTCTCTCACTCACACACACAATCTCTCTCTCACTCACACACAATCTCTCTTTCTCTCACTCACACAATCTCTCTCTCTCACACACAATCTCTCTCATACACACTCTCTCATATATGCACACACACATTCTCTCTCTCACACATACACGCACTCACACACTTGCACATACACACACACACTCTCACTCACACACACATTCTCTCTCTCACACACACACATTCTCTCTCA
>NW_027310405.1:10000-27396 GCF_047496795.1 Chiloscyllium punctatum
CCCCATAGCCCTGTATCAGTCCCCAAACTAATCCCACTGTCCCCCCCGCACTCTCTCCCCATAGCCCTGTATCAGTCCCCAAACTAATCCCACTGTCCCCCCCGCTCTCTCTCCCCATGGCCCTGTATCAGTCCCCAAACTAATCCCACTGTCCCCTCCCGCTCTCTCTCCCCATAGCCCTGTATCAGTCCCCAAACTAATCCCACTGCCCCGCTCTCTCTCCCCATAGCCCTGTATCAGTCCCCAAACTAATCCCACTGTCCCCCCGCTCTCTCTCCCCATAGCCCTGTATCAGTCCCCGAACTAATCCCACTGTCCCCCCACTCTCTCTCCCCATAGCCCTGTATCAGTCCCCAAACTAATCCCACTGTCCCCCCACTCTCTCTCCCCATAGCCCTGTATCAGTCCCCAAACTAATCCCACTGTCCCCCCACTCTCTCTCCCCATAACCCTGTATCAGTCCCCAAACTAATCCCACTGTCCCCCGCTCTCTCTCCCCATAGCCCTGTATCAGTCCCCAAACTAATCCCACTGTCCCCGCTCTCTCTCCCCATAGCCCTGTATCAGTCCCCACACTAATCCCACTGTCCCCCCGCTCTCTCTCCCCATAGCCCTGTATCAGTCCCCAAACTAATCCCACTGTCCCCCCCCGCTCTCTCTCCCCATAGCCCTGTATCAGTCCCCAAACTAATCCCACTGTCCCCCCGCTCTCTCCCCATCGCCCTGTATCAGTCCCCAAACTAATCCCACTGTCCCCCGCTCTCTCTCCCCATAGCCCTGTATCAGTCCCCAAACTAATCCCACTGTCCCCGCTCTCTCTCCCCATAGCCCTGTATCAGTCCCCAAACTAATCCCACTGTCCCCCCGCTCTCTCCCCATCGCCCTGTATCAGTCCCCAAACTAATCCCACTGTCCCCCTGCTCTCTCTCCCCATAGCCCTGTATCAGTCCCCAAACTAATCCCACTGTCCCCGCTCTCTCTCCCCATAGCCCTGTATCAGTCCCCAAACTAATCCCACTGTCCCCCACTCTCTCCCCATAGCCCTGTATCAGTCCCCAAACTAATCCCACTGTCCCCGCTCTCTCTCCCCATAGCCCTGTATCAGTCCCCAAACTAATCCCAATGACCCCCCCGCTCTCTCACCCCATAGCCCTGTATCAGTCCCCAAACTAATCCCACTGTCCCCCCGCTCTCTCCCCATAGCCCTGTATCAGTCCCCAAACTAATCCCAATGACCCCCCCACTCTCTCACCCCATAGCCCTGTATCAGTCCCCAAACTAATCCCACTGTCCCCCCGCTCTCTCTCCCCATAGCCCTGTATCAGTCCCCAAACTAATCCCACTGTCCCCCCGCTCTCTCTCCCCATAGCCCTGTATCAGTCCCCAAACTAATCCCACTGTCCCCCCCCGCTCTCTCCCCATAGCCCTGTACCAGTCCCCAAACTAATCCCACTGTCCCCGCTCTCTCTCCCCATAGCCCTGTATCAGTCCCCAAACTAATCCCACTGTCCCCCCGCTCTCTCTCCCCATAGCCCTGTATCAGTCCCCGAACTAATCTCACTGTCCCCCCCCGCTCTCTCCCCATAGCCCTGTATCAGTCCCCAAACTAATCCCACTGTCCCCCCGCTCTCTCTCCCCATGGCCCTGTATCAGTCCCCAAACTAATCCCACTGTCCCCCCGCTCTCTCCCCATAGCCCTGTATCAGTACCCAAACTAATCCCACTGTCCCCCCGCTCTCTCTCCCCATAGCCCTGTATCAGTCCCCAAACTAATCCCACTGTCCCCCCGCTCTCTCCCCATAGCCCTGTATCCATCCCCAAACTAATCCCACTGTCCCCCCGCTCTCTCTCCCCATAGCCCTGTATCAGTCCCCAAACTAATCCCACTGTCCCCCCCCGCTCTCTCCCCAAAGCCCTGTATCAGTCCCCAAACTAATCCCACTGTCCCCCCACTCTCTCTCCCCATAGCCCTGTATCAGTCCCCGAACTAATCCCAATGACCCCCCCACTCTCTCACCCCATAGCCCTGTATCAGTCCCCAAACTAATCCCACTGTCCCCCCGCTCTCTCCCCATAGCCCTGTATCAGTCCCCAAATTAATCCCACTGTCCCCCCACTCTCTCTCCCCATAGCCCTGTATCCATCCCCAAACTAATCCCACTGTCCCCCCGCTCTCTCTCCCCATAGCCCTGTATCAGTCCCCAAACTAATCCCACTGTCCCCCCCCGCTCTCTCCCCAAAGCCCTGTATCAGTCCCCAAACTAATCCCACTGTCCCCCCCGCTCTCTCCCCATAGCCCTGTATCAGTCCCCAAACTAATCCCACTGACCCCCCGCTCTCTCTCCCCATAACCCTGTATCAGTCCCCAAACTAATCCCACTGTCCCCCCGCTCTCTCTCCCCATAGCCCTGTATCAGTCCCCAAACTAATCCCACTGTCCCCCCCGCTCTCTCTCCCCATAGCCCTGTATCAGTCCCCAAATTAATCCCACTGTCCCCCCCGCTCTCTCCCCATAGCCCTGTATCAGTCCCCAAACTAATCCCACTGACCCCCCCGCTCTCTCTCCCCATAACCCTGTATCAGTCCCCAAACTAATCCCACTGTCCCCCCGCTCTCTCTCCCCATAGCCCTGTATCAGTCCCCAAACTAATCCCACTGTCCCCTCACTCTCTCTCCCCATAGCCCTGTATCACTCCCCAAACTAATCCCACTGTCCCCTCACTCTCTCACCCCATAGCCCTGTATCACTCCCCAAACTAATCACACTGTCCCCCCGCTCTCTCCCCATAGCCCTGTATCAGTCCCCAAACTAATCCCAATGACCCCCCCGCTCTCTCACCCCATAGCCCTGTATCAGTCCCCAAACTAATCCCACTGTCCCCGCTCTCTCTCCCCATCGCCCTGTATCAGTCCCCAAACTAATCCCACTGTCCCCGCTCTCTCTCCCCATAGCCCTGTATCAGTCCCCAAACTAATCCCACTGTCCCCCGCTCTCTCCCCATAGCCCTGTATCACTCCCCAAACTAATCCCACTGTCCCCCCGCTCTCTCCCCATAGCCCTGTATCACTCCCCAAACTAATCCCACTGTCCCCGCTCTCTCTCCCCATAGCGCTGTATCACTCCCCAAACTAATCACACTGTCCCCCCGCTCTCTCCCCATAGCCCTGTATCACTCCCCAAACTAATCCCACTGTCCCCGCTCTCTCTCCCCATAGCCCTGTATCTCACCCCAAACTAATCCCACTGTCCCCCCGCTCTCTCCCCACAGCCCTGTATCAGTCCCCAAACTAATCCCACTCTCTCCCCATAGCCCTGTATCAGTCCCCAAACTAATCCCACTGTCCCCGCTCTCTCTCCCCACAGCCCTGTATCAGTCCCCAAACTAATCCCACTCTCTCCCCATAGCCCTGTATCAGTCCCCAAACTAATCCCACTCTCTCCCCATAGCCCTGTATCAGTCCCCAAACTAATCCCACTCTCTCCCCATAGCCCTGTATCCATCCCCAAACTAATCCCACTGTCCCCCCACTCTCTCTCCCCAGAGCCCTGTATCAGTCCCCAAACTAATCCCACTGTCCCCCTCTCTCTCCCCATAGCCCTGTATCAGTCCCCAAACTAATCCCACTGTCCCCCCACTCTCTCTCCCCATAGCCCTGTATCAGTCCCCAAACTCATCCCACTGCCCCCCCCCCGCTCTCTCCCCATAGCCCTGTATTAGTCCCCAAACTAATCCCACTGTCCCCCTCTCTCTCCCCATAGCCCTGTATCAGTCCCCAAACTAATCCCACTGTCCCCCCACTCTCTCTCCCCATAGCCCTGTATCAGTCCCCAAACTCATCCCACTGCCCCCCCGCTCTCTCTCCCCATAGCCCTGTATTAGTCCCCAAACTAATCCCACTGTCCCCCCACTCTCTCTCCCCATAGCCCTGTATCAGTCCCCAAACTCATCCCACTGCCCCCCCCCCCGCTCTCTCCCCATAGCCCTGTATTAGTCCCCAAACTAATCCCACTGTCCCCCCGCTCTCTCCCCACAGCCCTGTATCAGTCCCCAAACTAATCCCACTGTCCCCCCGCTCTCTCCCCATAGCCCTGTATCAGTCCCCAAACTAATCCCACTGTCCCCCCGCTCTCTCCCCATAGCCCTGTATCAGTCCCCAAACTAATCCCACTGCCCCCCTGCTCTCTCTCCCCATAGCCTTGTGTCAGTCCCCAAACTAATCCCACTGTCCCCCTGCTCTCTCTCCCCATAGCCCTGTATCGGTCCCCAAACTAATCCCACTGTCCCCCCCACTCTCTCTCCCCATAGCCCGGTATCAGTCCCCAAACTAATCCCACTGTCCCCGCTCTCTCTCCCCATAGCCCTGTATCAGTCCCCAAACTAATCCCACTGTCCCCGCTCTCTCTCCCCATAGCCCTGTATCAGTCCCCAAACTAATCCCACTGTCCCCGCTCTCTCTCCCCATCGCCCTGTATCACTCCCCAAACTAATCCCACTGTCCCCCCGCTCTCTCCCCATAGCCCTGTATCAGTCCCCAAACTAATCCCACTGTCCCCCCCCCCCCCCGCTCTCTCCCCATAGCCCTGTATCACTCCCCAAACTAATCCCACTGTCCCCCCGCTATCTCCCCATAGCCCTGTATCAGTCCCCAAACTAATCCCACTGCCCCCCACTCTCTCTCCCCATAGCCTTGTATCAGTCCCCAAACTAATCCCATTGTCCCTGCTCTCTCTCCCCATAGCCCTGTATCAGTCCCCAAACTAATCCCACTGTCCCCATAGCCCTGTACTATTTCCCAAACTAATCCCACTGTCCCCCTGCTCTCTCTCCATAGCCCTTTATCAGTCCCCAAACTAATCCCACTGTCACCCCGCTCTCTCTCCCCATAGCCCTGTATCAGTCCCCAAACTCATCCCACTGTCCCCACTCTCTCTCCCCATAGCCCTGTATCAGTCCCCAAACTAATCCCACTGTCCCCCCATCACCCTGAATCAGACCCCAAACTAATCCCACTGTCCCCCCGCTCTCTCCCCATAGCCCTGTATCAGTCCCCAAACTAATCCCACTGTCCCCCCGCTCTCTCCCCATAGCCCTGTATCAGTCCCCAAACTAATCTCACTGTCCCCCCGCTCTCTCCCCATAGCCCTGTATCAGTCCCCAAACTAATCCCACTGTCCCCCTGCTCTCTCCCCATAACCCTGTATCTGTCCCCAAACTAATCCCACTGTCCACCCGCTCTCTCCCCATAGCCCTGTATCAGTCCCCAAACTAATCCCACTGTCCCCCTACTCTCTCTCCCCATAGCCCTGTATCAGTCCCCAAACTAATCCCACTGTCCCCCCGCTCTCTCCCCATAGCCCTATGTCCATCCCCAAACTAATCCCACTGTCACCCCGCTCTCTCCCCATCGCCCTGTATCAGTCCCCAAACTAATCCCACTGTCCCCCCGCTCTCTCCCCATAGCCCTATGTCCATCCCCAAACTAATCCCACTGTCCCCCTACTCTCTCTCCCCATAGCCCTGTATCAGTCCCCAAACTAATCCCACTGTCCCCCCGCTCTCTCCCCATAGCCCTGTATCAGTCCCCAAACTAATCCCACTGTCCCCCCCGCTCTCTCCCCATAGCCCTGTATCAGTCCCTAAAGTAATCCCACTGTCCCCCCCCTGCTCTCTCTCCCCACTCCCCTCAATCACTCCCCCAGACGTATACAGCACGTCCTCCATGAACAGTTGGGATACGAAGTGGCCCAGAGTAAATCTGGATCCACAGGAAGGCCCATCGTTGTCATGGAGATTGGGTTAATCAAACTGAGCGGAAGTCTGCCTGAGGTTAAATCCAGGACGGAGTTGGATCTGTTTGTTGCAGAGGATGTGGCGGATTGAACCAGGGATCGGGGTTCAAGTGCATCCGAGGATGGTTCAGATGAACCATCCATCTCTTGTTTGCAGACCCCCCCCTCCCTCAGAAACACCGGGGGGGGGGGGGGGGGGAAGGGGTCCATCAGACCAAATTGGCAAAGAGTACATAGAAAATAGCTTTGAGGGTACACCTGCATGTCACATCAAGGTGGATGGCAGGGGCATCTTTATATAGCCGGGAAGGAGGAGAGTAGCTAAATTTAGCTTCACTGATCAAGGCTGGGCTGACAACGATGGGGAAAAGCTGGAGGAGCTAAATAAATACTTCTCCTGAGAAGACATTAATGGTTTTCCAACATCACTACATCATCAACGCGCAGAGGAGGAGAGGAAATAAAGGAATACAGAACTGGCTGGAAGGTCGAAGACAGGGGGTGGTGGGGGAGGGTTGTTTTTCAGACTGGAGGCCTGTGACCAGTGGAGTGCCACAAGGATCGGTGCTGGGCCCTCTACTTTTTGTCATTTATACAAATGATTTGGATGCGAGCATAAGAGGTACAGTTAGTAAGTTTGCAGGTGACCCCAAAATTGGAGGGTGTCGTGGGACAGCGAAGAGGGTTCCCTCAGATTACAACAGGATCTGGGACCAGATGGGCCAATGGGCTGAGAAGTGGCAGATGGAGTTTAATTCAGATAAATGCGAGGGGCTGCATTTTGGGAAAGCAAATCTTAGCCGGACTTAGACACTTAATGGGAAGGTCCTAGGAAGTGTTGCTGAACAGAGAGACCTTGGAGTTGCAGGTTCATAGCTCCTTGAAAGTGGAGTCGCAGGTCGATAGGATAGTGAAGGCAGCGTTTGGTATGCTTTCCTTTATTGGTCAGAGTATTGAGTACAGGAGTTGGGAGGTCATGTTTAGATTAGATTCCTTACAGTGTGGAAACAGGCCGTTCGGCCCAACAAGTCCACACCGACCCTCCGAAGAGTAACCCACCCCAACCCATTTCCCCACATTTACCCTCTGACTGATGCACCGAACACTCCGGGCAATTTAGCCTGGCCAACTCACCTGACCTGCACATCTTTGGACTGTGGGAGGAAACCGGAGCACCCGGAGGAAACCCACACAGACACAGGGAGAACGTGCAAACTCCACACAGTCAGTCGCCTGAGGCGGGAAATGAACTCGGGTCTCTGGCGCTGTGAGGCAGCAGTGCTAACCACTGAGCCACCCTGTCATCCCATGTTGGGGTTTTACAGGACATTGGTTAGACCACTGTTGGAATATTGTGTGCAATTCTGGTCTCCTTCCTATCGGAAAGATGTTGTGGAACTTGAAAGGGCTCAGAAAAGATTTACAAGGATGTTGGAGGGTTTGAGCTACAGGGAGAGGCTGAACAGGCTGGGGCTGTTTTCCCTGGAGCGTCGGAGGCTGAGGGGGTGACCTTATAGAGGTTTATAAAATCATGGGGGGGACGACATGGAGAGGGTAAATAGACAAGGTCTTTTCCCCCTGGGGTGGGGGAGACTGAGGGGGTGACCTTATAGAGGTTTATAACATCATGGGGGGGGGGGACATGGAGAGGGTAAATAGACAAGGTCTTTTCCCCCTGGGGTGGGGGGAGACTGAGGGGGTGACCTTATAGAGGTTTATAACATCATGGGGGGGGGGACATGGAGAGGGTAAATAGACAAGGTCTTTTCCCCCTGGGGTGGGGGGAGACTGAGGGGGTGACCTTATAGAGGTTTATAACATCATGGGGGGGGGACATGGAGAGGGTAAATAGACAAGGTCTTTTCCCCCTGGGGTGGGGGAGAGTCCAGAACTAGAGGGGGAGAGGGGAAAGATTGAAAAGGGGTAACCTTTACCCCCCCCAGAGGGTGGTGCGTGTGTGGGACGAGCTGCCAGAGGAAGTGGTGGGGGCTGGGGCAGTGCCAACATTGAAAAGGTGGATGGGGAGGGGAACAGGAAGGGTTTAGAGGGAGAGGGGGCCAAGTGCTGGCAAATGGGGACTGGGTTAGGTTAGGGATATCTGGGTCAGCACGGACGGGGTGGGGCCGAAGGGTCTGATTCCATGCTGGACACCTCGATGCGTCTATGCACTTTGGGAATCTTGATTTTCCGTTCACTCGTTGGGAATGTACCTTCCAGAGCCTCAGAAAGCAGCGTTCCTGTTTTGCCCTTTCAACAAGGGATTTACACACAAGGGCAGCTGACTGAGGAGAGGGGCGGAGGACGAGGGATTTTCTTCTTCTCCACCCACCAGAAGGGGGAGAGAGAGAGGAATACATCAGAGGCTGTTGCTAGGCTGAGCTCCCCTTCACATCCCAAAAGCTGTCCTGAAGATCGTGGCTGGGGTGGGGGGGGGGGAAACGGGTGGTAAGCATTCACCTGAGCTCACATTGGCTGCTGATCTGGGATTCCCATCCTCCCCGCTCCCAATTGGGAAGGGTCATGTCTGCCCCCTCTTCCTGGGGTAACTCTCAGGAAAGGAAAAAGTGAGGACCGCAAATGCTGGAGATCAGAGCTGAAAATGTGTTGCTGGAAAAGCGCAGCAGGTCAGGCAGCATCTAAGGAGCAGGAGAATCAACGTTTCGGGCAAGGAAGGGCTCATGCCCGAAACGTCAATTCTCCTGCTCCTTGGATGCTGCCTGACTTGCTGCGCTTTTCCAGCAACACATTTTCAGCTCTAACACCCAGGAAAGCCCCAGTCTCCTGCCTCCACGCGCAGGCTCCTCGGTCTGAGGCAGGACCTTCAGCAAACAGCCTGAGAAACTCTCCCAGTCAAATTGGAGTGTGGGAGGGGAGGAGGGGGCTTCCTGCTCCCTGGAACGGGCAGGACACTACGGCAAGAATACCAACTTGAGCAGGAAGGACCCAGCGTGGCTGGGTGAGGAGAGAGGGGGATGGTCGCTCAGGAAATGCAGACCTGGTAAAAGACTGTCATTCACTGTCATGACACCAAGGCAAGAACGCCAGAATCCAGCTGGGAAATGGACAAGTGAGGGTCGGCGAGAGAGAGAGTGAGAGGGAGACGATGAGGTGGGGTGCGAAGGTATCCGTATTGTCCGCTGACAATTCCTTGTCCCATTCGCCGTCAGGACACCACAGCAAGAATGCCACAAACCGGCCGGGAAATGGACAAGGGCGGGCCGGCGAGAAAGAGATGAGGAGAAAGAGAGAGAGAGAGTGGGAGGGAGATGATACGGCGAGGTTCGGAGGTAGCCGAATGTGTCCGGCTGACGATCCCTCGTCCAATTCGCTGTCAGGACACCGCAGCAAGAATGCCAGAACCCGGCCGGGAAATGCACAAGGGCGGGCCGGTGAGAGAGAAAGTGGCGCAGGAGGGGAGGAGGACGGTGGGGGGGGGGGGGGGGCGAGGTGGTTCGGAGGCAGCCGAATGGGTCCGGCTGACGATTCCTCGCCCTCGTCGCCGTCAGGACACCGCTGGCAAGAATGCCACGTCAGGAGGCGGGAGCGGACGTGGTTGCTCCGCGCGGCCGGGGGGTGGGGTTGCGGCGAGGGGACGTCGGAGGGTTGGGCGTCGATTTGAGAAGAATCACTTTGAGGAGAGAAGTTTTTGGGGGTGGGGTCATAACCCCAGAGGAAACACATGGTCAATGCTGGTGGTGAAAGGGCTGATGGGAAGGGAGAGAGAGGGCTGGCGTCTGAGGGAAAGCTGGTGGTGGGGGGGGAAGGCAGCAGCAGATTCGTCTGAGGTGGAGGGGGGAAGGAGGGCAGGGAAAATTAAGAGACCGACAGGGGGAGGGCAGGATCGCAGCCAACGAGAGATCCCACAGGGAAAAGTCAATGTATTATTAAATAAGGTGGAGGGAGGAGGGGGGCGAATCGGCGGAAAGGAACGGAGCGCTAGCTGCGGCCAGGGAGGGTCAAAGATGGTGAGGCGCAGATTCGCCACGGAAAGAATAAACAAAAGGTCAGGGCGGGGACACAAGGCGGGAGGGGGGGGGCAAAATAAAGATGGGGGGGGGGGGGTGCGGCTGGAAGGGACGGGGGGGGGGAAGGGACGGAAAAAATAAACGGGAGGCGAATCTGCCGACGGCGAGGGCGGGATGGATGGATGGAAGGTAAACGCAGTCACCTTCCGGCCGGAGCGGATTCGACACGGGACAAGACTCCCGGGGAAAGGAGGGCGGGGGGAGATGTGAGGGGGGGGGGGGGGGGAAGGGTGAGGGATGAGGTGGGGGAGAGAAGGAGGAGGAAGGAGAGAATGAGGAGGGGGAAGAGGGGGTTTGGAATGAGGAACCCTTTGTCGAATCTGCCGGGGGGGGGCGGAGGTGGGTAAACGGTCGCGGCCCGACCCCGCCCCGCGGCAGATTCGTCACGGAACCGAATAATAACATTACTCCCCCCCCCCTGGGTGTGTGTTATAGTTGGGGCGGGGGGTGAAAGGAGGATTGGGGGGGAGGGGGGTTAATTATAATATTGTAGGGGGTGGGGGGGGATTGTATTAAATTGTGGGGGGGGGAGGGGGGGGGTGTCGAATGTGCGGTCGGGGGCGGAGCGCTAGGGGACGCGGGTCGCCCCAAAGACCCCGCCCTGAGACAGGCCCCGGATGGAGCAGCGACCGAGAGAGAGAGAGAGAGAGAGAGAGAGCCCGGTAATATTTATATATAATATAGTGTTACAGTGTGTAATATCACCGTACGGTGTGTTACAGTGTAGAGAGACCCCGATAGAGAGAGAGAGAGAGAGAGCCCGGTAATATTTATATATAATATAGTGTTACAGTGTGTAATATCACCGTACGGTGTGTTACAGTGTAGACAGACCCTGATAGAGAGAGAGAGAGAGAGAGAGAGAGAGAGCCCGGTAATATTTATATATAATATAGTGTTACAGTGTGTAATATCACCGTACGGTGTGTTACAGTGTAGAGAGACCCTGATAGAGAGAGAGAGAGAGAGAGAGCCCGGTAATATTTATATATAATATAGTGTTACAGTGTGTAATATCACCGTACGGTGTGTTACAGTGTAGACAGACCCTGATAGAGAGAGAGAGAGAGAGAGAGAGAGAGCCCGGTAATATTTATATATAATATAGTGTTACAGTGTGTAATATCACCGTACGGTGTGTTACAGTGTAGAGAGACCCCGATAGAGAGAGAGAGAGAGAGAGAGCCCGGTAATATTTATATATAATATAGTGTTACAGTGTGTAATATCACCGTACGGTGTGTTACAGTGTAGAGAGACCCCGATAGAGAGAGAGAGGGAGAGAGAGAGCCCGGTAATATTTTATATATAATATAGTGTTACAGTGTGTAATATCACCGTACGGTGTGTTACAGTGTAGAGAGACCCCGATAGAGAGAGAGAGAGAGAGAGAGAGCCCGGTAATATTTATATATAATATAGTGTTACAGTGTGTAATATCACCGTACGGTGTGTTACAGTGTAGACAGACCCTGATAGAGAGAGAGAGAGAGAGAGAGAGAGAGCCCGGTAATATTTATATATAATATAGTGTTACAGTGTGTAATATCACCGTACGGTGTGTTACAGTGTAGAGAGACCCCGATAGAGAGAGAGAGAGAGAGAGCCCGGTAATATTTATATATAATATAGTGTTACAGTGTGTAATATCACCGTACGGTGTGTTACAGTGTAGAGAGACCCCGATAGAGAGAGAGAGAGAGAGAGAGAGCCCGGTAATATTTATATATAATATAGTGTTACAGTGTGTAATATCACCGTACGGTGTGTTACAGTGTAGAGAGACCCCGATAGAGAGAGAGAGAGAGAGAGAGCCCGGTAATATTTATATATAATATAGTGTTACAGTGTGTAATATCACCGTACGGTGTGTTACAGTGTAGAGAGACCCCGATAGAGAGAGAGAGAGAGAGAGCCCGGTAATATTTATATATAATATAGTGTTACAGTGTGTAATATCACCGTACGGTGTGTTACAGTGTAGAGAGACCCCGATAGAGAGAGAGAGAGAGAGAGAGCCCGGTAATATTTATATATAATATAGTGTTACAGTGTGTAATATCACCGTACGGTGTGTTACAGTGTAGAGAGACCCTGATAGAGAGAGAGAGAGAGAGAGCCCGGTAATATTTATATATAATATAGTGTTACAGTGTGTAATATCACCGTACGGTGTGTTACAGTGTAGAGAGACCCTGATAGAGAGAGAGAGAGAGAGAGCCCGGTAATATTTATATATAATATAGTGTTACAGTGTGTAATATCACCGTACGGTGTGTTACAGTGTAGAGAGACCCTGATAGAGAGAGAGAGAGAGAGAGAGAGAGAGCCCGGTAATATTTATATATAATATAGTGTTACAGTGTGTAATATCACCGTACGGTGTGTTACAGTGTAGAGAGACCCCGATAGAGAGAGAGAGAGAGCCCGGTAATATTTATATATAATATAGTGTTACAGTGTGTAATATCACCGTACAGTGTGTTACAGTGTAGAGAGACCCTGATAGAGAGAGAGAGAGAGAGCCCGGTAATATTTATATATAATATAGTGTTACAGTGTGTAATATCACCGTACGGTGTGTTACAGTGTAGAGAGACCCCGATAGAGAGAGAGAGAGAGCCCGGTAATATTTATATATAATATAGTGTTACAGTGTGTAATATCACCGTACGGTGTGTTACAGTGTAGAGAGACCCCGATAGAGAGAGAGAGAGAGCCCGGTAATATTTATATATAATATAGTGTTACAGTGTGTAATATCACCGTACGGTGTGTTACAGTGTAGAGAGACCCCGATAGAGAGAGAGAGAGAGCCCGGTAATATTTATATATAATATAGTGTTACAGTGTGTAATATCACCGTACGGTGTGTTACAGTGTAGAGAGACCCCGATAGAGAGAGAGAGAGAGCCCGGTAATATTTATATATAATATAGTGTTACAGTGTGTAATATCACCGTACGGTGTGTTACAGTGTAGAGAGACCCTGATAGAGAGAGAGAGAGAGAGAGCCCGGTAATATTTATATATAATATAGTGTTACAGTGTGTAATATCACCGTACGGTGTGTTACAGTGTAGAGAGACCCTGATAGAGAGAGAGAGAGAGAGAGCCCGGTAATATTTATATATAATATAGTGTTACAGTGTGTAATATCACCGTACGGTGTGTTACAGTGTAGAGAGACCCTGATAGAGAGAGAGAGAGAGAGCCAGGTAATATTTATATATAATAGAGTGTTACAGTGTGTAATATCACCGTACGGTGTGTTACAGTGTAGAGAGACCCCGATAGAGAGAGAGAGAGAGAGAGAGAGCCGGTAATATTTATATATAATATAGTGTTACAGTGTGTAATATCACCGTACGGTGTGTTACAGTGTAGAGAGACCCCGATAGAGAGAGAGAGATAGAGAGCCCGGTAATATTTATATATAATATAGTGTTACAGTGTGTAATATCACCGTACGGTGTGTTACAGTGTAGAGAGACCCCGATAGAGAGAGAGAGATAGAGAGCCCGGTAATATTTATATATAATATAGTGTTACAGTGTGTAATATCACCGTACGGTGTGTTACAGTGTAGAGAGACCCCGATAGAGAGAGAGAGATAGAGAGCCCGGTAATATTTATATATAATATAGTGTTACAGTGTGTAATATCACCGTACGGTGTGTTACAGTGTAGAGAGACCCCGATAGAGAGAGAGAGATAGAGAGCCCGGTAATATTTATATATAATATAGTGTTACAGTGTGTAATATCACCGTACGGTGTGTTACAGTGTAGAGAGACCCCGATAGAGAGAGAGAGAGAGAGAGAGAGAGCCCGGTAATATTTATATATAATATAGTGTTACAGTGTGTAATATCACCGTACGGTGTGTTACAGTGTAGAGAGACCCCGATAGAGAGAGAGAGAGAGCCCGGTAATATTTATATATAATATAGTGTTACAGTGTGTAATATCACCGTACGGTGTGTTACAGTGTAGAGAGACCCCGATAGAGAGAGAGAGAGAGCCCGGTAATATTTATATATAATATAGTGTTACAGTGTGTAATATCACCGTACGGTGTGTTACAGTGTAGAGAGACCCTGATAGAGAGAGAGAGAGAGCCCGGTAATATTTATATATAATATAGTGTTACAGTGTGTAATATCACCGTACGGTGTGTTACAGTGTAGAGAGACCCCGATAGAGAGAGAGAGAGAGAGAGAGCCCGGTAATATTTATATATAATATAGTGTTACAGTGTGTAATATCACCGTACGGTGTGTTACAGTGTAGAGAGACCCCGATAGAGAGAGAGAGATAGAGAGCCCGGTAATATTTATATATAATATAGTGTTACAGTGTGTAATATCACCGTACGGTGTGTTACAGTGTAGAGAGACCCCGATAGAGAGAGAGAGAGAGAGAGAGAGAGCCCGGTAATATTTATATATAATATAGTGTTACAGTGTGTAATATCACCGTACGGTGTGTTACAGTGTAGAGAGACCCCGATAGAGAGAGAGAGAGAGAGCCCGGTAATATTTATATATAATATAGTGTTACAGTGTGTAATATCACCGTACGGTGTGTTACAGTGTAGAGAGACCCCGATAGAGAGAGAGAGAGAGAGCCCGGTAATATTTATATATAATATAGTGTTACAGTGTGTAATATCACCGTACGGTGTGTTACAGTGTAGAGAGACCCCGATAGAGAGAGAGAGAGAGAGCCCGGTAATATTTATATATAATATAGTGTTACAGTGTGTAATATCACCGTACGGTGTGTTACAGTGTAGAGAGACCCCTGATAGAGAGAGAGAGAGAGAGCCCGGTAATATTTATATATAATATAGTGTTACAGTGTGTAATATCACCGTACGGTGTGTTACAGTGTAGAGAGACCCCGATAGAGAGAGAGAGAGAGAGAGAGCCCGGTAATATTTATATATAATATAGTGTTACAGTGTGTAATATCACCGTACGGTGTGTTACAGTGTAGAGAGACCCCGATAGAGAGAGAGAGAGAGAGCCCGGTAATATTTATATATAATATAGTGTTACAGTGTGTAATATCACCGTACGGTGTGTTACAGTGTAGAGAGACCCCGATAGAGAGAGAGAGAGAGAGAGAGCCCGGTAATATTTATATATAATATAGTGTTACAGTGTGTAATATCACCGTACGGTGTGTTACAGTGTAGAGAGACCCCGATAGAGAGAGAGAGAGAGAGCCCGGTAATATTTATATATAATATAGTGTTACAGTGTGTAATATCACCGTACGGTGTGTTACAGTGTAGAGAGACCCCGAGAGAGAGAGAGAGAGAGAGAGAGCCCGGTAATATTTATATATAATATAGTGTTACAGTGTGTAATATCACCGTACGGTGTGATACAGTGTAGACAGACCCCGATAGAGAGAGAGAGAGAGAGCCCGGTAATATTTATATATAATATAGTGTTACAGTGTGTAATATCACCGTACGGTGTGTTACAGTGTAGAGAGACCCCTGATAGAGAGAGAGAGAGAGAGAGAGAGAGCCCGGTAATATTTATATATAATATAGTGTTACAGTGTGTAATATCACCGTACGGTGTGTTACAGTGTAGAGAGACCCCTGATAGAGAGAGAGAGAGAGAGAGAGAGCCCGGTAATATTTATATATAATATAGTGTTACAGTGTGTAATATCACCGTACGGTGTGTTACAGTGTAGAGAGACCCCGATAGAGAGAGAGAGAGAGAGCCCGGTAATATTTATATATAATATAGTGTTACAGTGTGTAATATCACCGTACGGTGTGTTACAGTGTAGAGAGACCCCGATAGAGAGAGAGAGAGAGAGCCCGGTAATATTTATATATAATATAGTGTTACAGTGTGTAATATCACCGTACGGTGTGTTACAGTGTAGAGAGACCCCGATAGAGAGAGAGAGAGAGAGCCCGGTAATATTTATATATAATATAGTGTTACAGTGTGTAATATCACCGTACGGTGTGTTACAGTGTAGAGAGACCCTGATAGAGAGAGAGAGAGAGAGAGCCCGGTAATATTTATATATAATATAGTGTTACAGTGTGTAATATCACCGTACGGTGTGTTACAGTGTAGAGAGACCCCGATAGAGAGAGAGAGAGAGAGCCCGGTAATATTTATATATAATATAGTGTTACAGTGTGTAATATCACCGTACGGTGTGTTACAGTGTAGAGAGACCCCGATAGAGAGAGAGAGAGAGAGCCCGGTAATATTTATATATAATATAGTGTTACAGTGTGTAATATCACCGTACGGTGTGTTACAGTGTAGAGAGACCCCGATAGAGAGAGAGAGAGAGAGAGCCCGGTAATATTTATATATAATATAGTGTTACAGTGTGTAATATCACCGTACGGTGTGTTACAGTGTAGAGAGACCCTGATAGAGAGAGAGAGAGAGCCCGGTAATATTTATATATAATATAGTGTTACAGTGTGTAATATCACCGTACGGTGTGTTACAGTGTAGAGAGACCCCGATAGAGAGAGAGAGAGAGAGAGAGAGCCCGGTAATATTTATATATAATATAGTGTTACAGTGTGTAATATCACCGTACGGTGTGTTACAGTGTAGAGAGACCCTGATAGAGAGAGAGAGAGAGAGAGAGAGCCCGGTAATATTTATATATAATATAGTGTTACAGTGTGTAATATCACCGTACGGTGTGTTACAGTGTAGAGAGACCCCGATAGAGAGAGAGAGAGAGAGAGAGAGCCCGGTAATATTTATATATAATATAGTGTTACAGTGTGTAATATCACCGTACGGTGTGTTACAGTGTAGAGAGACCCTGATAGAGAGAGAGAGAGAGAGAGAGCCCGGTAATATTTATATATAATATAGTGTTACAGTGTGTAATATCACCGTACGGTGTGTTACAGTGTAGAGAGACCCCGATAGAGAGAGAGAGAGAGCCCGGTAATATTTATATATAATATAGTGTTACAGTGTGTAATATCACCGTACGGTGTGTTACAGTGTAGAGAGACCCCGATAGAGAGAGAGAGAGAGAGAGAGCCCGGTAATATTTATATATAATATAGTGTTACAGTGTGTAATATCACCGTACGGTGTGTTACAGTGTAGAGAGACCCTGATAGAGAGAGAGAGAGAGCCGGTAATATTTATATATAATATAGTGTTACAGTGTGTAATATCACCGTACGGTGTGTTACAGTGTAGAGAGACCCTGATAGAGAGAGAGAGAGAGAGAGAGCCCGGTAATATTTATATATAATATAGTGTTACAGTGTGTAATATCACCGTACGGTGTGTTACAGTGTAGAGAGACCCTGATAGAGAGAGAGAGAGAGAGCCCGGTAATATTTATATATAATATAGTGTTACAGTGTGTAATATCACCGCACGAGTGTGTTACAGTGTAGAGAGATCCTGATAGAGAGAGAGAGAGAGAGAGAGCCCGGTAATATTTATATATAATATAGTGTTACAGTGTGTAATATCACCGTACGGTGTGTTACAGTGTAGAGAGACCCCGATAGAGAGAGAGAGAGAGAGAGAGAGCCCGGTAATATTT
>NW_027310405.1:27496-49996 GCF_047496795.1 Chiloscyllium punctatum
TATATTATATTATAAAATATTACCGGGCTCTCTCTCTCTCTCTCTCTATCGGGGTCTCTCTACACTGTATCACACCGTACGGTGATATTACACACTGTAACACTATATTATATATAAATATTACCGGGCTCTCTCTCTCGGTCTCTCTCTCTCTATCGGGGTCTCTCTACACTGTAACACACCGTACGGTGATATTACACACTGTAACACTATATTATATATAAATATTACCGGGCTCTCTCTCTCTCTCTATCAGGGTCTCTCTACACTGTAACACACCGTACGGTGATATTACACACTGTAACACTATATTATATATAAATATTACCGGGCTCTCTCTCTCTCTCTCTATCAGGGTCTCTCTACACTGTAACACACCGTACGGTGATATTACACACTGTAACACTATATTATATATAAATATTACCGGCTCTCTCTCTCTCTCTCTCTCTCTATCGGGGTCTCTCTACACTGTAACACACCGTACGGTGATATTACACACTGTAACACTATATTATATATAAATTATTACCGGGCTCTCTCTCTCTCTCTCTCTATCGGGGTCTCTCTACACTGTAACACACCGTACGGTGATATTACACACTGTAACACTATATTATATATAAATATTACCGGGCTCTCTCTCTCTCTCTCTATCGGGGTCTCTCTACACTGTAACACACCGTACGGTGATATTACACACTGTAACACTATATTATATATAAATATTACCGGGCTCTCTCTCTCTCTCTCTCTCTCTCTCTCTATCAGGGTCACTCTACACTGTAACACACCGTGTGGTGATATTACACACTGTAACACTATATTATATATAAATATTACCCGGGCTCTCTCTCTCTCTCTCTCTCTCTCTCTCTATCGGGGTCTCTCTACACTGTAACACACCGTACGGTGATATTACACACTGTAACACTATATTATATATAAATATTACCGGGCTCTCTCTCTCTCTCTCTCTCTCTCTCTCTATCGGGGTCTCTCTACACTGTAACACACCGTACAGTGATATTACACACTGTAACACTATATTATATATAAATATTACCGGGCTCTCTCTCTCTCTCTCTCTCTCTCTATCGGGGTCTCTCTACACTGTAACACACCGTACGGTGATATTACACACTGTAACACTATATTATATATAAATATTACCGGGCTCTCTCTCTCTCTCTATCGGGGTCTCTCTACACTGTAACACACCGTACGGTGATATTACACACTGTAACACTATATTATATATAAATATTACCGGGCTCTCTCTCTCTCTCTATCGGGGTCTCTCTACACTGTAACACACTGTACGGTGATATTACACACTGTAACACTATATTATATATAAATATTACCGGGCTCTCTCTCTCTCTCTATCGGGGTCTCTCTACACTGTATCACACCATACGGTGATATTACACACTGTAACACTATATTATATATAAATATTACCGGGCTCTCTCTCTCTCTCTCTCTCTCTATCAGGGTCTCTCTACACTGTAACACACCGTACGGTGATATTACACACTGGAACACTATATTATATATAAATATTACCGGGCTCTCTCTCTCTCTCTCTCTCTCTCTCTCTATCGGGGTCTCTCTACACTGTAACACACTGTACGGTGATATTACACACTGTAACACTATATTATATATAAATATTACCGGGCTCTCTCTCTCTCTCTCTCTCTCTCTATCGGGGTCTCTCTACACTGTAACACACCGTACGGTGATATTACACACTGTAACACTATATTATATATAAATATTACCGGGCTCTCTCTCTCTCTCTCTCTCTCTCTCTATCGGGGTCTCTCTACACTGTAACACACCGTACGGTGATATTACACACTGTAACACTATATTATATATAAATATTACCGGGCTCTCTCTCTCTCTCTCTCTCTCTCTATCGGGGTCTCTCTACACTGTATCACACCGTACGGTGATATTACACACTGTAACACTATATTATATATAAATATTACTGGGCTCTCTCTCTCTCTCTATCGGGGTCTCTCTACACTGTAACACACCGTACGGTGATATTACACACTGTAACACTATATTATATATAAATATTACCGGGCTCTCTCTCTCTCTCTCTCTCTCTCTATCAGGGTCTCTCTACACTGTATCACACCGTACGGTGATATTACACACTGTAACACTATATTATATATAAATATTACCGGGCTCTCTCTCTCTCTCTCTCTCTCTATCGGGGTCTCTCTACACTGTAACACACCGTACGGTGATATTACACACTGTAACACTATATTATATATAAATATTACCGGGCTCTCTCTCTCTCTCTCTCTCTATCGGGGTCTCTCTACACTGTAACACACCGTACGGTGATATTACACACTGTAACACTATATTATATATAAATATTACCGGGCTCTCTCTCTCTCTCTCTATCGGGGTCTCTCTACACTGTAACACACCGTACGGTGATATTACACACTGTAACACTATATTATATATAAATATTACCGGGCTCTCTCTCTCTCTCTCTCTATCGGGGTCTCTCTACACTGTAACACACCGTACGGTGATATTACACACTGTGACACTATATTATATATAAATATTACCGGGCTCTCTCTCTCTCTCTCTCTATCGGGGTCTCTCTACACTGTAACACACCGTACGGTGATATTACACACTGTAACACTATATTATATATAAATATTACCGGGCTGTCTCTCTCTCTCTCTCTCTATCGGGGTCTCTCTACACTGTATCACACCGTACGGTGATATTACACACTGTAACACTATATTATATATAAATATTACCGGGCTCTCTCTCTCTCTCTCTCTCTCTCTCTATCAGGGTCTCTCTACACTGTAACACACCGTACGGTGATATTACACACTGTAACACTATATTATATATAAATATTACCGGGCTCTCTCTCTCTCTCTCTCTCTCTATCGGGGTCTCTCTACACTGTAACACACCGTACGGTGATATTACACACTGTAACACTATATTATATATAAATATTACCGGGCTCTCTCTCTCTCTCTCTCTCTCTCTATCGGGGTCTCTCTACACTGTAACACACCGTACGGTGATATTACACACTGTAACACTATATTATATATAAATATTACCGGGCTCTCTCTCTCTCTCTCTCTCTCTCTATCGGGGTCTCTCTACACTGTAACACACCGTACGGTGATATTACACACTGTAACACTATATTATATATAAATATTACCGGGCTCTCTCTCTCTCTTCTCTCTCTCTCTATCGGGGTCTCTCTACACTGTAACACACCGTACGGTGATATTACACACTGTAACACTATATTATATATAATATTACCCGGGCTCTCTCTCTCTCTCTCTCTCTCTCTCTATCGGGGTCTCTCTACACTGTAACACACCGTACGGTGATATTACACACTGTAACACTATATTATATATAAATATTACCGGGCTCTCTCTCTCTCTCTCTCTCTCTGTCTATCGGGGTCTCTCTACACTGTAACACACCGTACGGTGATATTACACACTGTAACACTATATTATATATAAATATTACCGGGCTCTCTCTCTCTCTCTCTCTATCAGGGTCTCTCTACACTGTAACACACCGTACGGTGATATTACACACACTGTAACACTATATTATATATAAATATTACCGGGCTCTCTCTCTCTCTCTATCGGGGTCTCTCTACACTGTAACACACCGTACGGTGATATTACACACTGTAACACTATATTATATATAAATATTACCGGGCTCTCTCTCTCTCTCTCTCTCTCTCTATCGGGGTCTCTCTACACTGTAACACACCGTACAGTGATATTACACACTGTAACACTATATTATATATAAATATTACCGGGCTCTCTCTCTCTCTCTCTATCGGGGTCTCTCCACACTGTAACACACCGTACGGTGATATTACACACTGTAACACTATATTATATATAAATATTACCGGGCTCTCTCTCTCGCTCTCTCTCTCTCTATCGGGGTCTCTCTACACTGTAACACACCGTACGGTGATATTACACACTGTAACACTATATTATATATAAAATATTACCGGGCTCTCTCTTCTCTCTCTATCAGGGTCTCTCTACACTGTAACACACCGTACGGTGATATTACACACAGTAACACTATATTATATATAAATATTACCGGGCTCTCTCTCTCTCTCTCTCTCTATCAGGGTCTCTCTACACTGTATCACACCGTACGGTGATATTACACACTGTAACACTATATTATATATAAATATTACCGGGCTCTCTCTCTCTCTCTCTATCGGGGTCTCTCTACACTGTAACACACCGTACGGTGATATTACACACTGTAACACTATATTATATATAAATATATTACCGGGCTCTCTCTCTCTCTCTATCGGGTCTCTCTACACTGTAACACACCGTACGGTGATATTACACACTGTAACACTATATTATATATAAATATTACCGGGCTCTCTCTCTCTCTCTCTCTCTCTATCGGGGTCTCTCTACACTGTAACACACCGTACAGTGATATTACACACTGTGACACTATATTATATATAAATATTACCGGGCTCTCTCTCTCTCTCTCTCTCTCTCTCTATCGGGGTCTCTCTACACTGTAACACACCGTACAGTGATATTACACACTGTGACACTATATTATATATAAATATTACCGGGCTCTCTCTCTCTCTCTCTCTCTCTCTATCGGGGTCTCTCTACACTGTAACACACCGTACAGTGATATTACACACTGTGACACTATATTATATATAAATATTACCGGGCTCTCTCTCTCTCTCTCTCTCTCTCTATCGGGGTCTCTCTACACTGTAACACACCGTACAGTGATATTACACACTGTAACACTATATTATATATAAATATTACCGGGGTCTCTCTCTCTCTCTCTCTCTCTATCGGGGTCTCTCTACACTGTATCACACCGTACGGTGATATTACACACTGTAACACTATATTATATATAAATATTACCGGGGTCTCTCTCTCTCTCTCTCTCTCTATCGGGGTCTCTCTACACTGTATCACACCGTACAGTGATATTACACACTGTGACACTATATTATATATAAATATTACCGGGCTCTCTCTCTCTCTCTCTCTCTCTCTATCGGGGTCTCTCTACACTGTAACACACCGTACGGTGATATTACACACTGTAACACTATATTATATATAAATATTACCGGGCTCTCTCTCTCTCTCTCTCTCTCTCTATCGGGGTCTCTCTACACTGTAACACACCGTACGGTGATATTACACACTGTAACACTATATTATATATAAATATTACCGGGCTCTCTCTCTCTCTCTCTATCGGGGTCTCTCTACACTGTAACACACCGTACGGTGATATTACACACTGTAACACTATATTATATATAAATATTACCGGGCTCTCTCTCTCTCTCTCTCTCTCTATCGGGGTCTCTCTACACTGTAACACACCGTACGGTGATATTACACACTGTAACACTATATTATATATAAATATTACCGGGCTCTCTCTCTCTCTCTATCAGGGTCTCTCTACACTGTAACACACCGTACGGTGATATTACACACTGTAACACTATATTATATATAAATATTACCGGGCTCTCTCTCTCTCTCTCTCTATCAGGGTCTCTCTACACTGTAACACACCGTACGGTGATATTACACACTGTAACACTATATTATATATAAATATTACCGGGCTCTCTCTCTCTCTCTCTCTCTCTCTATCAGGGTCTCTCTACACTGTAACACACCGTACGGTGATATTACACACTGTAACACTATATTATATATAAATATTACCGGGCTCTCTCTCTCTCTCTCTCTCTCTCTATCGGGGTCTCTCTACACTGTAACACACCGTACGGTGATATTACACACTGTAACACTATATTATATATAAATATTACCGGGCTCTCTCTCTCTCTCTCTCTCTCTCTCTCTATCAGGGTCTCTCTACACTGTAACACACCGTACGGTGATATTACACACTGTAACACTATATTATATATAAATATTACCGGGCGCTCTCTCTCTCTATCAGGGTCTCTCTACACTGTAACACACCGTACGGTGATATTACACACTGTAACACTATATTATATATAAATATTACCGGGCTCTCTCTCTCTCTCTCTCTCTATCGGGGTCTCTCTACACTGTATCACACCGTACGGTGATATTACACACTGTAACACTATATTATATATAAATATTACCGGGCTCTCTCTCTCTCTCTCTATCGGGGTCTCTCTACACTGTAACACACCGTACGGTGATATTACACACTGTAACACTATATTATATATAAATATTACCGGGCTCTCTCTCTCTCTCTCTATCGGGGTCTCTCTACACTGTATCACACCGTACGGTGATATTACACACTGTAACACTATATTATATATAAATATTACCGGGCTCTCTCTCTCTCTCTCTCTATCGGGGTCTCTCTACACTGTAACACACCGTACGGTGATATTACACACTGTAACACTATATTATATATAAATATTACCGGGCTCTCTCTCTCTCTCTCTCTCTCTCTCTATCAGGGTCTCTCTACACTGTAACACACCGTACGGTGATATTACACACTGTAACACTATATTATATATAAATATTACCGGGCTCTCTCTCTCTCTCTATCGGGGTCTCTCTACACTGTAACACACCGTACGGTGATATTACACACTGTAACACTATATTATATATAAATATTACCGGGCTCTCTCTCTCTCTCTCTATCGGGGTCTCTCTACACTGTATCACACCGTACGGTGATATTACACACTGTAACACTATATTATATATAAATATTACCGGGCTCTCTCTCTCTCTCTCTATCAGGGTCTCTCTACACTGTAACACACCGTACGGTGATATTACACACTGTAACACTATATTATATATAAATATTACCGGGCTCTCTCTCTCTCTCTCTCTCTCTATCGGGGTCTCTCTACACTGTAACACACCGTACGGTGATATTACACACTGTAACACTATATTATATATAAATATTACCGGGCTCTCTCTCTCTCTCTCTATCGGGGTCTCTCTACACTGTATCACACCACACGGTGATATTACACACTGTAACACTATATTATATATAAATATTACCGGGCTCTCTCTCTCTCTCTCTATCGGGGTCTCTCTACACTGTAACACACCGTACGGTGATATTACACACTGTAACACTATATTATATATAAATATTACCGGGCTCTCTCTCTCTCTCTATCGGGGTCTCTCTACACTGTAACACACCGTACGGTGATATTACACACTGTAACACTATATTATATATAAATATTACCGGGCTCTCTCTCTCTCTCTCTCTCTATCGGGGTCTCTCTACACTGTAACACACCATACAGTGATATTACACACTGTAACACTATATTATATATAAATATTACCGGGCTCTCTCTCTCTCTCTATCGGGGTCTCTCTACACTGTAACACACCGTACGGTGATATTACACACTGTAACACTATATTATATATAAATATTACCGGGCTCTCTCTCTCTCTCTCTCTCTATCGGGGTCTCTCTACACTGTAACACACCGTACGGTGATATTACACACTGTAACACTATATTATATATAAATATTACCGGGCTCTCTCTCTCTCTCTATCGGGGTCTCTCTACACTGTAACACACCGTACGGTGATATTACACACTGTAACACTATATTATATATAAATATTACCGGGCTCTCTCTCTCTCTCTCTCTCTATCGGGGTCTCTCTACACTGTAACACACCGTACGGTGATATTACACACTGTAACACTATATTATATATAAATATTACCGGGCTCTCTCTCTCTCTCTCTATCGGGGTCTCTCTACACTGTAACACACCGTACGGTGATATTACACACTGTAACACTATATTATATATAAATATTACCGGGCTCTCTCTCTCTCTCTCTATCAGGGTCTCTCTACACTGTAACACACCGTACGGTGATATTACACACTGTAACACTATATTATATATAAATATTACCGGGCTCTCTCTCTCTCTCTCTATCGGGGTCTCTCTACACTGTAACACACCGTACGGTGATATTACACAAGGTAACACTATATTATATATAAATATTACCGGGCTCTCTCTCTCTCTCTCTATCGGGGTCTCTCTACACTGTAACACACCGTACGGTGATATTACACACTGTAACACTATATTATATATAAATATTACCGGGCTCTCTCTCTCTCTCTCTATCGGGGTCTCTCTACACTGTAACACACCGTACGGTGATATTACACACTGTAACACTATATTATATATAAATATTACCGGGCTCTCTCTCTCTCTCTCTCTCTCTATCGGGGTCTCTCTACACTGTAACACACCGTACGGTGATATTACACACTGTAACACTATATTATATATAAATATTACCGGGCTCTCTCTCTCTCTCTATCGGGGTCTCTCTACACTGTAACACACCGTACGGTGATATTACACACTGTAACCCTATATTATATATAAATATTACCGGGCTCTCTCTCTCTCTCTCTATCGGGGTCTCTCTACACTGTAACACACCGTACGGTGATATTACACACTGTAACACTATATTATATATAAATATTACCGGGCTCTCTCTCTCTCTCTCTCTCTCTCTCTATCGGGGTCTCTCTACACTGTAACACACCGTACGGTGATATTACACACTGTAACACTATATTATATATAAATATTACCGGGCTCTCTCTCTCTCTCTCTCTCGGGGTCTCTCTACACTGTAACACACCGTACGGTGATATTACACACTGTAACACTATATTATATATAAATATTACCGGGCTCTCTCTCTCTCTCTCTCTCGGGGTCTCTCTACACAGTAACACACCGTACGGTGATATTACACACTGTAACACTATATTATATATAAATATTACCGGGCTCTCTCTCTCTCTCTCTATCAGGGTCTATCTACACTGTAACACACCGTACGGTGATATTACACACTGTAACACTATATTATATATAAATATTACCGGGCTCTCTCTCTCTCTCTCTATCAGGGTCTCTCTACACTGTAACACACCGTACGGTGATATTACACACTGTAACACTATATTATATATAAATATTACCGGGCTCTCTCTCTCTCTCTCTCTCTATCGGGGTCTCTCTACACTGTAACACACCGTACGGTGATATTACACACTGTAACACTATATTATATATAAATATTACCGGGCTCTCTCTCTCTCTCTCTCTATCGGGGTCTCTCTACACTGTAACACACCGTACGGTGATATTACACACTGTAACACTATATTATATATACATATTACCGGGCTCTCTCTCTCTCTATCGGGGTCTCTCTACACTGTAACACACCGTACGGTGATATTACACACTGTAACACTATATTATATATAAATATTACCGGGCTCTCTCTCTCTCTCTCTATCGGGGTCTCTCTACACTGTAACACACCGTACGGTGATATTACACACTGTAACACTATATTATATATAAATATTACCGGGCTCTCTCTCTCTCTCTCTCTATCGGGGTCTCTCTACACTGTAACACACCGTACGGTGATATTACACACTGTAACACTATATTATATATAAATATTACCGGGCTCTCTCTCTCTCTCTCTCTCTCTCTATCGGGGTCTCTCTACACTGTAACACACCGTACGGTGATATTACACACTGTAACACTATATTATATATAAATATTACCGGGCTCTCTCTCTCTCTCTCTCTCTCTCTATCGGGGTCTCTCTACACTGTAACACACCGTACGGTGATATTACACACTGTAACACTATATTATATATAAATATTACCGGGCTCTCTCTCTCTCTCTCTATCAGGGTCTCTCTACACTGTATCACACCGTACGGTGATATTACACACTGTAACACTATATTATATATAAATATTACCGGGCTCTCTCTCTCTCTCTCTATCGGGGTCTCTCTACACTGTATCACACCGTACGGTGATATTACACACTGTAACACTATATTATATATAAATATTACCGGGCTCTCTCTCTCTCTCTATCGGGGTCTCTCTACACTGTAACACACCGTACGGTGATATTACACACTGTAACACTATATTATATATAAATATTACCGGGCTCTCTCTCTCTCTCTCTATCAGGGTCTCTCTACACTGTAACACACTGTACGGTGATATTACACACTGTAACACTATATTATATATAAATATTACCGGGCTCTCTCTCTCTCTCTATCGGGGTCTCTCTACACTGTATCACACCGTACGGTGATATTACACACTGTAACACTATATTATATATAAATATTACCGGGCTCTCTCTCTCTCTCTCTCTCTATCGGGGTCTCTCTACACTGTATCACACCGTGTGGTGATATTACACACTGTAACACTATATTATATATAAATATTACCGGGCTCTCTCTCTCTCTCTCTATCGGGGTCTCTCTACACTGTATCACACCGTACGGTGATATTACACACTGTAACACTATATTATATATAAATATTACCGGGCTCTCTCTCTCTCTATCGGGGTCTCTCTACACTGTATCACACCGTACGGTGATATTACACACTGTAACACTATATTATATATAAATATTACCGGGCTCTTTCTCTCTCTCTCTCTCTCTATCGGGGTCTCTCTACACTGTAACACACCGTACGGTGATATTACACACTGTAACACTATATTATATATAAATATTACCGGGCTCTCTCTCTCTCTCTCTCTCTATCGGGGTCACTCTACACTGTAACACACCGTACGGTGATATTACACACTGTAACACTATATTATATATAAATATTACCGGGCTCTCTCTCTCTCTCTCTCTCTCTATCGGGGTCTCTCTACACTGTAACACACCGTACGGTGATATTACACACTGTAACACTATATTATATATAAATATTACCGGGCTCTCTCTCTCTCTCTCTATCGGGGTCACTCTACACTGTAACACACCGTACGGTGATATTACACACTGTAACACTATATTATATATAAATATTACCGGGCTCTCTCTCTCTCTCTCTCTCTATCGGGGTCTCTCTACACTGTAACACACCGTACGGTGATATTACACACTGTAACACTATATTATATATAAATATTACCGGGCTCTCTCTCTCTCTCTCTATCAGGGTGTCTCTACACTGTAACACACCGTACGGTGATATTACACACTGTAACACTATATTATATATAAATATTACCGGGCTCTCTCTCTCTCTCTCTATCAGGGTCTCTCTACACTGTAACACACCGTACGGTGATATTACACACTGTAACACTATATTATATATAAATATTACCGGGCTCTCTCTCTCTCTCTCTATCAGGGTCTCTCTACACTGTAACACACCGTACGGTGATATTACACACTGTAACACTATATTATATATAAATATTACCGGGCTCCCTCTCTCTCTATCGGGGTCTCTCTACACTGTAACACACCGTACGGTGATATTACACACTGTAACACTATATTATATATAAATATTACCGGGCTCTCTCTCTCTCTCTATCGGGGTCTCTCTACACTGTAACACACCGTACGGTGATATTACACACTGTAACACTATATTATATATAAATATTACCGGGCTCTCTCTCTCTCTCTCTCTCTCTCTCTCTCGGGGTCTCTCTACACTGTAACACACCGTACGGTGATATTACACACTGTAACACTATATTATATATAAATATTACCGGGCTCTCCCTCTCTCTATCGGGGTCTCTCTACACTGTAACACACCGTACGGTGATATTACACACTGTAACACTATATTATATATAAATATTACCGGGCTCTCTCTCTCTCTCTCGGTCGCTGCTCCATCCGGGGCCTGTCTCAGGGCGGGGTCTTTGGGGAGACCCGCGTCCCCTAGCGCTCCGCCCCCGACCGCACTTTCGACACCCCCCCCCTCCCCCCACAATTTAATACAATCCCCCCCCACCCCCTACAAAATTATAATTAACCCCCCTCCCCCCCAATCCTCCTTTCACCCCCCCTCACCTATAACACACACACGGGGGGGGGGGGGAGTAACGTTATTATTCGGTTCGGTGACGAATCTGCCGCGGGGCGGGGACGGGCCGCGCCCGTTTACCCACCTCCGCCCCCCCCGGCAGATTCGACAACGGGTTCCTCATTCCAACCCCCCCCCTCCCTCCCTCCCTCCCTCCTCCTTCTCTCCCCCACCTCATCCCTCACCCTCCTCCCCCGCCCCCCTCACATCTCCCCCCGCCCCCCTCCTTTCCCCGGGAGTCTTGTCCCGTGTCGAATCCCCTCCTGCCGGAAGGTGACTGCGTTTACCTTCCACCCATCCATCCCGCCCTCACCGTCGGCAGATTCGCCTCCCGTTTTGTTTTTTCAGTCCCTTACCCCCCATCCTCCCCTCCGTCCCTTCCAACCGCTCCCCCCCCCCCCCGTGTCCCCGCCCTGACCTTTTGTTTATTCTTTCCGTGGCGAATCTGCGCCTCACCACCTTTGACCCTCCCTGGCCGCAGCCAGCGCCCCGTTCCTTTCCGCCGATTCGCCCCCCTCCTCCCTCCACCTTATTTAATAATACATTGACTTTTCCCTGTGGGATCTCTATCGTTGGCTGCGATCCTGGCCTCCCCCTGTCGGTCTCTTAATTTTCCCTACCCTCCTTCCCCCCCCCTCCACCTCTGACGAATCTGCTGCTGCCTTCCCCCCCCCACCAGCCTTCCCTCAGACGCCAGCCCTCTCTCTCCCTTCCCATCAGCCCTTTCACCACCAGCATTGACCATGTGTTTCCTCTGGGGTTATGACCCCACCCCCCCCAAAAACTTCTCTCCTCAAAGTGATTCTTCTCAAATCGACGCCCAAACCTCCAACGTCCCCTCGCCGCGACCCCACCCCCACCCCCCCACGGCCGCGCGGAGCAACCACGTCCGCTCCCGCCTCCTGACGTGGCATTCTTGCCAGCGGTGTCCTGAGGGCGAGGAATCGTCAGCCGGACCCATTCGGCTGCCTCCGAACCACCTCGCCCCACCCCCCGTCCTCCTCCCCTCCTGCGCCACTTTCTCTCTCGCCGGCCCACCCTTGAGCATTTTCCCGCCGGTTTCTGGCATTCTTGCTGCGGTGTCCTGACAGCGAATGGGACGAGGGATCGTCAGCCGGACACATTCGGCTACCTCCGAACCTCGCCGTATCATCTCCCTCCCACTCTCTCTCTCTCTCTTTCTCCTCATCTCTTTCTCGCCGGCCCGCCCTTGTCCATTTCCCGGCCGGTTTGTGGCATTCTTGCTGTGGTGTCCTGACGGCGAATGGGACAAGGAATTGTCAGCGGACAATACGGATACCTTCGCACCCCACCTCATCGTCTCCCTCGCACTCTCTCTCTCGCCGACCCTCACTTGTCCATTTCCCAGCTGGATTCTGGCGTTCTTGCCTTGGTGTAATGACAGTGAATGACAGTCTTTTACCAGGTCTGCATTTCCTGAGCGACCATCCCCCTCTCTCCTCACCCAGCCACGCTGGGTCCTTCCTGCTCAAGTTGGTATTCTTGCCGTAGTGTCCTGCCCGTTCCAGGGAGCAGGAAGCCCCTCCTCCCCTCCCACACTCCAATTTGACTGGGAGAGTTTCTCAGGCTGTTTGCTGAAGGTCCTGCCTCAGACCGAGGAGCCAGCGCGTGGAGGCAGGAGACTGGGGCTTTCCTCGGTGTTAGAGCTGAAAATGTGTTGCTGGAAAAGCGCAGCAAGTCAGGCAGCATCCAAGGAGCAGGAGAATCGACGTTTCGGGCATGAGCCCTTCCTTGCCCGAAACGTCGATTCTCCTGCTCCTTAGATGCTGCCTGACCTGCTGCGCTTTTCCAGCAACACATTTTCAGCTCTGATCCCCAGCATCTGCAGTCCTCACTTTTTCCTTTCCTGAGAGTTACCCCAGGAAGAGGGGGCAGACATGACCCTTCCCAATTGGGAGCGGGGAGGACGGGAATCCCAGATCAGCAGCCAATGTGAGCTCAGGGTAATGCTTACCACCCGTTTCCCCCCCCACCCCAGCCACGATCTTCAGGACAGCTTTTGGGATGTGAAGGGGAGCTCAGCCTAGCAACAGCCTCTGATGTATTCCTCTCTCTCTCCCCCTTCTGGTGGGTGGAGAAGAAGAAAATCCCTCGTCCTCCGCCCCTCTCCTCAGTCAGCTGCCCTTGTGTGTAAATCCCTTGTTGAAAGGGCAAAACAGGAACGCTGCTTTCTGAGGCTCTGGGAAGGTACATTCCCAACGAGTGAACGGAAAATCAAGATTCCCAAAGTGCATAGACGCATCGAGGTGTCCAGCATGGAATCAGACCCTTCGGCCCCACCCCGTCCGTGCTGACCCTGATATCCCGAACCTAACCCAGTCCCTGTTTGCCAGCACTTGGCCCCTCTCCCTCTAAACCCTTCCTGTTCCCCTCCCCATCCATCTTTTCGATGTTGGCACTGCCCCAGCCCCCACCACTTCCTCTGGCAGCTCGTCCCACACACCCACCACCCTCTGGGGGGTAAAAGTTACCCCTTTTCAATCTTTCCCCTCTCCCCCTCTAGTTCAGGACTCCCCCACCCCAGGGGGAAAAGACCTTGTCTATTTACCCTCTCCATGTCCCCCCCCATGATGTTATAAACCTCTATAAGGTCACCCCTCAGCCTCCGACGCTCCAGGGAAAACAGCCCCAGCCTGTTCAGCCTCTCCCTGTAGCTCAAACCCTCCAACCCTCCAACATCCTTGTAAATCTTTTCTGAGCCCTTTCAAGTTTCACAACATCTTTCCGATAGGAAGGAGACCAGAATTGCACGCAATATTCCAACAGTGGTCTAACCAATGTCCTGTAAAACCCCAACATGGGATGACAGGGTGGCTCCAGTGGTTAGCACTGCTGCCTCACAGCGCCAAGGACCCAGGTTCAATTCCCACCTCAGGCGACTGACTGTGGGGAGTTTGTACATTCCCCTCGTGTCTGCGTGGGTTTCCTCCGGGTGCTCCGGTTTCCTCCCACAGTCCAAAGATGTGCAGGTCAGGTGAGTTGGCCATGCTAAATTGCCCGGAGTGTTCGGTGCATCAGTCAGAGGGTAAATGTGGGGAAATGGGTCTGGGTGGGTTACTCTTCGGAGGGTCGGTGTGGACTTGTTGGGCCGAACGGCCTGTTTCCACACTGTAAGGAATCTAATCTAATCTAAACATGACCTCCCAACTCCTGTACTCAATACTCTGACCCATAAAGGGAAGCCTACCCAACGCTGCCTTCACTATCCTATCGACCTGCAACCCCACTTTCAAGGAGCTATGAACCTGCAACTCCAAGGTCTCTTGGTTCAGCAACACTCCCCAGGACCTTCCCATTAAGTGTATAAGTCCTGCTAAGATTTGCTTTCCCAAAATGCAGCCCCTCGCATCGATCTGAATTAAACTCCATCTGCCACTTCTCAGCCCATTGGCCCATCTGGTCCCAGATCCTGTTGTAATCTGAGGGAACCCTCTTCGCTGTCCCACTACACCCTCCAATTTTGGGGTCACCTGCAAACTTACTAACTGTACCTCTTATGCTCGCATCCAAATCATTTATGTAAATGACAAAAAGTCGAGGGTCCAGCCCCGATCCTTGTGGCACTCCACTGGTCACAGGCCTCCAGTCTGAAAAACAACCCTCCCCCACCACCCCCTGTCTTCGACCTTCCAGCCAGTTCTGTATTCCTTTATTTCCTCTCCTCCTCTGCGCGTTGATGATGTAGTGATGTTGGAAAACCATTAATGTCTTCTCAGGAGAAGTATTTATTTAGCTCCTCCAGCGTTTCCCCATCGTTGTCAGCCCAGCGTTGATCAGTGAAGCTAACTTTAGCTACTCTCCTCCTTCCCGGCTATATAAAGATGCCCCTGCCATCCACCTTGATGTGACATGCAGGTGTACCCTCAAAGCTATTTTCGATGTACTCTTTGCCAATTTGGTCTGATGGACCCCTTTCCCCATCCCCCGCCCCGGTGTTTCTGAGGGGGTGAGGGGGTCAGCGAACGAGAGATGGATGGTTCAACTGAACCATCCTCGGATGCACTTGACCCCCGATCCCTGGTTCAATCCGCCACACCCTCTGGAAGAAAGAGTTCCAACTCCGTCCTGGATTTAACCTCAGGCAGACTTCCGCTCAGTTTGATTAACCCAATCGCCATGACAACGATGGGCCTTCCTGTGGATCCAGATTTACTCTGGGCCACTTCATATCCCAACTGTTCATGGGGGACGTGCTGTATACGTCTGGGGGAGTGATTGAGGGGAGTGGGGAGAGACAGCGGGGGGGGACAGTGGGATTACTTTAGGGACTGATGCAGGGCTATGGGGAGAGAGAGCGGGGGGACAGTGGGATTAGTTTGGGGACTGATACAGGGCTATGGGGAGAGAGAGCGGGGGGACAGTGGGATTAGTTTGGGGACTGATACAGGGCTATGGGGAGAGAGCGGGGGGACAGTGGGATTAGTTTGGGGACTGATACAGGGCTATGGGGAGAGAGAGTAGGGGGACAGTGGGATTAGTTTGGGGACTGATACGGGCCATGGGGAGAGAGCGGGGGGACAGTGGGATTAGTTTGGGGATTGATACAGGGCTATGGGGAGAGAGCGGGGGGACAGTGGGATTAGTTTGGGGATTGATACAGGGCTATGGGGAGAGAGAGCGGGGACAGTGGGATTAGTTTGGGGACTGATACAGGGCTATGGGGAGAGAGCGGGGGGACAGTGGGATTAGTTTGGGGACTGATACAGGGCTATGGGGAGAGAGCGGGGTGACAGTGGGATTAGTTTGGGGACTGATGCAGGGCTATGGGGAGAGAGAGTGGGGGGGGGCAGTGGGATTAGTTTGGGGACTGATACAGGGCTATGGGGAGAGAGCGGGGGGACAGTGAGATTAGTTTGGGGACTGATACAGGGCTATGGGGAGAGAGCGGGGGGACAGTGGGATTAGTTTGGGGACTGATACAGGGCTATGGGGAGAGAGCGGGGGGACAGTGGGATTAGTTTGGGGACTGATACAGGGCGATGGGGGGACAGTGGGATTAGTTTGGGGACTGATACAGGGCTATGGGGAGAGAGAGTGGGGACAGTGGGATGAGTTTGGGGACTGATACAGGGCTATGGGGAGAGAGAGCGGGGTGACAGTGGGATTAGTTTGGGGACTGATAAAGGGCTATGGAGAGAGAGCGGGGGGACAGTGGGATTAGTTTGGGAAATAGTACAGGGCTATGGGGACAGTGGGATTAGTTTGGGGACTGATACAGGGCTATGGGGAGAGAGAGCAGGGACAGTGGGATTAGTTTGGGGACTGATACAAGGCTATGGGGAGATAGCGGGGGGACAGTGGGATTAGTTTGGGGACTGATACAGGGCTATGGGGAGAGAGCGGGGGGACAGTGGGATTAGTTTGGGGACTGATACCGGGCTATGGGGAGAGAGAGTGGGGGGGACAGTGGGATTAGTTTGGGGACTGATACAGGGCTATGGGGAGAGAGCGGGGGGACAGTGGGATTAGTTTGGGGACCGATACAGGGCTATGGGGAGAGAGAGTGGGGGGACAGTGGGATTAGTTTGGGGACTGATACAGGGCTATGGGGAGAGAGCGGGGGGACAGTGGGATTAGTTTGGGGACTGATACCGGGCTATGGGGAGAGAGAGTGGGGGGGACAGTGGGATTAGTTTGGGGACCGATACAGGGCTATGGGGAGAGAGAGTGGGGGGACAGTGGGATTAGTTTGGGGACTGATACAGGGCTATGGGGAGAGAGTGGGGGGACAGTGGGATTAGTTTGGGGACTGATACAGGGCTATGGGGAGAGAGAGGGGGGACAGTGGGATTAGTTTGGGGACGGATTCAGGGCTATGGAGAGAGAGCGGAGACAGTGGGATTAGTCTGGGGACTGATACAGGGCTCTGGGGAGAGAGAGCGGGGGGACAGTGGGATTAGTTTGGGGACGGATACAGGGCTATGGGGAGAGAGTGGGATTAGTTTGGGGACTGATACAGGGCTATGGGGAGAGAGTGGGATTAGTTTGGGGACTGATACAGGGCTATGGGGAGAGAGTGGGGGGGGGGACAGTGGGATTAGTTTGGGGAATGATACAGGGCTATGGGGAGAGAGCGGGGGGGACAGTGGGATTAGTTTGGGGTGAGATACAGGGCTATGGGGAGAGAGTGGGGGGGACAGTGGGATTAGTTTGGGGACTGATACAGGGCTATGGGGAGAGAGAGCGGGGGGACAGTGGGATTAGTTTGGGGACTGATACAGGGCTATGGGGAGAGAGTGGGGGGGGGACAGTGGGATTAATTTGGGGACTGATACAGGACTATGGGGAGAGAGCGGGGGGGACAGTGGGATTAGTTTGGGGACTGATACAGGGCTATGGGGAGAGAGAGCGGGGGGACAGTGGGATTAGTTTGGGTACTGATACAGGGCTACGGGGAGAGAGCGGGGGGACAGTGGGATTAGTTTGGGGTGAGATACAGGGCTATGGGGTGAGAGAGTGAGGGACAGTGGGATTAGTTTGGGGACTGATACAGGGCTATGGGGAGAGAGAGTGAGGGGACAGTGGGATTAGTTTGGGGACTGATACAGGGCTATGGGGAGAGAGAGCGGGGGGACAGTGGGATTAGTTTGGGGACTGATACAGGGCTATGGGGAGAGAGAGCGGGGGGACAGTGGGATTAGTTTGGGGACTGATACAGGGCTATGGGGAGAGAGAGTGGGGGGACAGTGGGATTAGTTTGGGGACTGATACAGGGCTATGGGGAGAGAGAGTGGGGGGACAGTGGGATTAGTTTGGGGACTGATACAGGGCTATGGGGAGAGAGAGCGGGGGGGGGTCAGTGGGATTAGTTTGGGGACTGATACAGGGCTATGGGGAGAGAGCGGGGGGGATAGTGGGATTAGTTTGGGGACTGACACAGGGCTATGGGGAGAGAGCGGGGGGGCAGTGGGATTACTTTGGGGACTGATACAGGGCTATGGGGAGAGAGAGCGGGGGACAGTGGGATTAGTTTGGGGACTGATACAGGGCTATGGGGAGAGAGAGTGGGGGGACAGTGGGATTAGTTTGGGGACTGATACAGGGCTATGGGGAGAGAGAGTGGGGGGGTCATTGGGATTAGTTCGGGGACTGATACAGGGCTATGGGGAGAGAGAGCGGGGCAGTGGGATTAGTTTGGGGACTGATACAGGGCTATGGGGAGAGAGAGCAGGGGGGACAGTGGGGTTAGTTTGGGGACTGATACAGGGCTATGGGGAGAGAGCGGGGGGGACAGTGGGATTAGTTTGGGGACTGATACAGGGCTATGGGGAGAGAGCGGGGGAGACAGTGGGATTAGTTTGGGGACTGATACAGGGCTATGGGGAGAGAGTGAGGGGGACAGTGGGATTAGTTTGGGGAATGATACAGGGCTATAGGGAGAGAGAGCGGGGGGACAGTGGGATTAGTTTGGGGACTGATACAGGGCTATGGGGAGAGAGCGCGGGGGGACAGTGGGATTAGTTTGGGGACTGATACAGGGCTATGGGGAGAGAGAGCGGGGGGGACAGTGGGATTAGTTTGGGGACTGATACAGGGCTACGGGGAGAGAGCGGGGGGGACAGTGGGATTAGTTTGGGGACTTATACAGGGCTATAGGGAGAGAGAGCGGGGGGACAGTGGGATTAGTTTGGGGACTGATACAGGGCTATGGGGAGAGAGCGCGGGGGGACAGTGGGATTAGTTTGGGGACTGATACAGGGCTATGGGGAGAGAGAGCGGGGGGACAGTGGGATTAGTTTGGGGACTGATACAGGGCTATGGGGAGAGAGCGCGGGGGGACAGTGGGATTAGTTTGGGGACTGATACAGGGCTATGGGGAGAGAGAGCGGGGGGACAGTGGGATTAGTTTGGGGACTGATACAGGGCTACGGGGAGAGAGCGGGGGGGACAGTGGGATTAGTTTGGGGACTGATACAGGGCTATAGGGAGAGAGAGCGGGGGGACAGTGGGATTAGTTTGGGGACTGATACAGGGCTATGGGGAGAGAGCGCGGGGGGACAGTGGGATTAGTTTGGGGACTGATACAGGGCTATGGGGAGAGAGAGTGGGGGGGTCATTGGGATTAGTTCGGGGACTGATACAGGGCTATGGGGAGAGAGAGCGGGGCAGTGGGATTAGTTTGGGGACTGATACAGGGCTATGGGGAGAGAGCGGGGGTTCAGTGGGATTAGTTTGGGGACTGATACAGGGCTATGGGGAGAGAGAGTGGGGGGGTCATTGGGATTAGTTCGGGGACTGATACAGGGCTATGGGGAGAGAGAGCGGGGCAGTGGGATTAGTTTGGGGACTGATACAGGGCTATGGGGAGAGAGAGGGGGGACAGTGGGATTAGTTTGGGGACTGATACAGGGCTATGGGGAGAGAGCGGGGGGACAGTGGGATTAGTTTGGGGACTGATACAGGGCTATGGGGAGAGAGCGGGGGGACAGTGGGATTAGTTTGGGGACTGATACAGGGCTATGGGGTGAGAGTGTGGGGGGACAGTGGGATTAGTTTGGGGACTGATACAGGGCTATGGGGAGAGAGAGCGGGGGGGGACAGTGGGATTAGTTTGGGGACTGATACAGGGCTATGGGGAGAGAGCGGGGGGACAGTGGGATTAGTTTGGGGACTGATAAAGGGCTATGGGGAGAGAGTGGGGGGACAGTGGGATTAGTTTGGGGACTGATACAGGGCTATGGGGAGAGAGCGGGGGGACAGTGGGATTAGTTTGGGGACTGATACAGGGCTATGGGGAGAGAGCGGGGGGACAGTGGGATTAGTTTGGGGACTGATACAGGGCTATGGGGAGAGAGAGCGGGGGGACAGTGGGATTAGTTTGGGGATGGATATAGGGCTATGGGGAGAGAGAGCGGGGGGACAGTGGGATTAGTTTGGGGACTGATACAGGGCTATGGGGAGAGAGAGCGGGGGGACAGTGGGATTATTTTGGGGACTGATACAGGGCTATGGGGAGAGAGCGGGGGGACAGTGGGATTAGTTTGGGGACTGATACAGGGCTATGGGGAGAGAGAGCGGGGGGACAGTGGGATTATTTTGGGGACTGATACAGGGCTATGGGGAGAGAGCGGGGGGACAGTGGGATTAGTTTGGGGACTGATACAGGGCTATGGGGAGAGAGAGCGGGGACAGTGGGATTAGTTTGGGGACTGATACAGGGCTATGGGGAGAGAGAGCGGGGGGACAGTGGGATTAGTTTGGGGACTGATACAGTGGAGCCTGACCAATCTGAAACTTTGTAAATCTGGAAAGGATTCACTCTTGTTTTTCTTCTGAAAAGTGATCTCAGCTACAAAGTGAGGCTGGTGTCTCTCCACCTGAGTCAATGGATGGGCGTGTGTGTGTGTGTGAGTGTGTGTGTGTGTGTGTGTGTGTGTGTGGGGGGGGGGGGGGGGGGGGGGTCTGTGTGTGTGAGAGTCTGTGTGTGAGAGTCTGTGTGTGAGTGAGTGTGTGTGAGAGTGAGTGACTGTGAGTGAGTGTGTGTGAGAGAGTGACTGTGTGAGAATGTGTGTGTGTGAGAGACTGTGTGTGTTGAGTGTGAGAATGTGTGTGTGTGTGAGAAAATGTGTGTGTGTGTGCAAGAACGTGTGTGTGTGAATGACTGTGAGAGAATTAGTGGGCGGCCCGGTGTCACAGTGGTTAGCACTGCTGCCTCACAGCACCAGAGACCGGGGTTCAATTCCCACCTCAGGCGACTGACTGTGTGGAGTTTGCATGTTCTCCCCGTGTCTGCGTGGGTTTCCTCCGGGTGCTCCGGTTTCCTCCCACAGTCCAAAGATGTGCAGGTCAGGTGAATTGGCCATGCTAAATTGCCCGTAGTGTTAGGTAAGGGGTAGATGTAGGGGTATGGGTGGGTTGCGCTTCGGCGGGGCGGTGTGGACTTGTTGGGCCGAAGGGCCTGTTTCCACACTGTAAGTGATCTAATCATGTGTATGTGTGAGTGCGAGTGTGTGTGTGAATGTGTGTGAGAGAGTGTGTGTGTGTGAGAGAGAGAGTGTGTGCATATATGAGTGTGTGTGTGTGAGAGAATGTCTGTGTGTATATATGAGAGTGCGTGTGAGAGAGAGAGAGAATGTGTGTGTATATGTGAGAGAGTATGTGAGTGAGAGAGTGTGTGTATATGTGAGAGACAGTGTGTGTGAGAGAGAGAGATTGTGTGTGTGTGCATATATGAGTGTGTGAGAGAGAGTGTGTGTGAGAGAGAGTGTGTGTGAGAGAAAGTGAGTGTGTGCATATGAGAGAGTGTGTGAAAGAATGTGTGAGAGTGAAAGTGTGTGTGTGAGAGAGAGAGTGTGTGTGTGTATATATGAGAGTATGTGAGAGAGATTGTGAGTGTGAGAGAGAGAGAGATTGTGTGTGAGTGAGAAAGAGATTAT
>NW_027310405.1:54996-62141 GCF_047496795.1 Chiloscyllium punctatum
TGTGTGAGAGAGAGTGTGTGTGTGAGAGAGAGATTGTGTGTGTGTCGGAGTGTGTGAGAGAGATTGTGTGTGTGAGAGTGCGAGTGTGTGTGTATGTGTGAGTGACTGTGTGTGAGAGTGACTGTATGAGAATGTGTGTGTGTGTGTATAACTGTGAGAATGTGTGTGAGAGTGTGTGTGTGTATGTGTGTGTGTCTGTGAGAGAGTGCATGTGTGTGTGTCTGTGAGAGAGTGTGCGTGTGTGTGTGACTGTGTGTGTGAGTGACTGTGTGAGAACGTGTGTGTGAGAGAGAGGGAGAGTGTATGTGTGTAAGAGAGAGTGTGTGTGTGTGAGAGAGAGAGAGAGTGTGTGTGAGAGAGGGAGAGAGGTGTGTGAGAGTGTATATATATGAGTGTGTGTGAGAGAGAGAGAAAATGTGTGTATATGAGAGTGTGTGAGAATGTGTATATGAGTGTGTGAGAGTGTGAGAATGTGTATGTGAGAGAGTGTATATATGAGTGTGAGAGATTGTGTGTGCATACATGAGAGTGTGTGAGAGAGAGAGAATGTGTGTGTATATATGAGAGTGTGTGAGAGAAAGTGTGTGTGTGAGTGTGTATGTATGAGAGTATGTGTGTGAGAGAGTGTGTATGTATGAGAGTGTGTGAGAGAGAGAATGTGTGTGTATATATGAGAGTGTGTGAGAGAAAGTGTGTGTGAGTGTGTATGTATGAGAGTATGTGTGTGAGAGAGTGTGTATGTATGAGAGTGTGTGAGAGAGAGAATGTGTGTGTATATATGAGAGTGCGTGTGTGTGTATATATGAGAGTGAGAGTGTGAGAGTGAGAGGGTGTGTATATATGAGAGAGTGTGAGTGAGAGACAGTGTGTGTGAGAGAGATTGTGTGTGTGTGTGTGTGAGAGAGAGAGAAAATGTGTGTGTATATATGAATGTGTGTGTGTGTGACAGAGAATGAATGAGAGTGTGTATATATGAGAGAGAGAGTGAGAGTGAGTGAGAGTTAGAGCGTGTGTGAGTTAGAGCGTGAGTGCGAGAGTGCGTGAGAGCGAGAGTGCGTGAGAGCGAGAGTGCGTGAGAGCGAGAGTGCGTGAGAGCGAGAGTGTGTGAGAATGAGAGGGAGAGTGTGAGAGAGAGAATGTGTGTGTGTGTGTGTATTTTAAAGTGTGTGTGTGAGCGTGTGAGTGAGAGAGAGAGTGTGTATATATGAGAGAGTGTGAGTGAGAGTGTGAGAGGGAGAGTGTGTGTGTGTGTGAGAGAGAGAATATGTGTGTGAGAGAGAGAGTGTGAGTGAGAGAGTGTGTGTGTGTATATGAGAGTGTGTGAGTGAGAGACAGAGTGTGTGAGAGAGAGATTGTGTGTGTGTGTGTGAGAGAGAAAATGTGTGTGTGAGAGAGAGTGTGTGTGAGAGAGAGAGAGAGTGTGTGAGAGTTTGAGAGAGAGTGTGTCTACGAGAGCGTGAGAGAGAGACTGTGAGAGAGAGAAAATGTGTGTGTATATATGATTGTGTGTGAGAGAGAGTGAGTGAGTGAGAGTGTGTATATATAAGAGAGAGAGTGTGAGTGAGAGAAAGTGTGTGTGCAAGAAAGTGTGTGTATATGAGAGTGAGTGAGTGTGTGCACATCTGAGAGTGTGTATGAGTGTGTGAGAAAGTTTGTGTGCATATGAGAGTGTGTGAGAATGTGTATATATGAGAGACAATGTGTGTGTGTGTGTGAGAGAGAGTATGTGTGTGAGAGAGTGACTGTGTGTGTATATGAGTGTGTGTGAGGGTGTATGTGTGTGAATATATGCCAGAGTGTGAGAGAGTGTGTGTGTGTGAGAGAGATAGAGAGTGTGTGAGAGAGACTGTGTGTGTGTGCAAATGAGTGTGTGTGAGAGAGTGTGTGTGTGCTAGAGTGTGTGCATATGAGTGTGTGAGTGTGCATATGAGTGTGTGAGAGAGCGTGTGTGTGTGTTTCTATACATGTGTGTGAGAGTGTGTGTGTATGTGTGAGTGTGTGTATATGAGAGTGTGTGAGAGAGTGTGAGAGAGAGAGCGTGAAAATGTGAGTGTGAGAGTGTGTGTATATATACGAGAAAGTGTGTGAGAGCGCGAGTGTGTGTGTGTGCACATATGAGAGTGTGAGTGAGAGAGATCGTATGTGTGAGAGAGAGTGTGTGTGTTTGAGTGAGAGTATGACCATCTCCAACAAGAGAGAATCTAACCATCACCCCCTTGATGTTCAATGGTTTTACCATCACTGTATCCCCCCCTCCCCCCCACTATCAACATCCTGGGGGTTCCCATTGAGAGAGAATCTAACCATCGCCCCCTTGATGTTCAATGGTGTTACCATCACTGAATCCCCCCCCCCCCCCCCCCACTATCAACATCCTGGGGGTTCCCATTGAGAGAGAATCTAACCATCGCCCCCTTGACGTTCAATGGTGTTACCATCACTGAATCCCCCCCTTCCCCACTATCAATATCCTGGGGGTTCCCATTGAGAGAGAATCTAACCATCGCCCCCTTGATGTTCAATGGTGTTACCATCACTGAATCCCCCCTTCCCCCCCCCCACTATCAACATCCTGGGGGTTCCCATTGAGAGAGAATCTAACCATCACCCCCTTGATGTTCAATGGTGTTACCGTCACTGAATCCCCCCTCCCCCCCCACTATCAACATCCTGGGGGTTCCCATTGAGAGAGAATCTAACCATCGCCCCTTGACGTTCAATGGTGTCACCATCACTGAATCCCCCCTCCCCCCCCCACTATCAACATCCTGGGGGTTCCCATTGAGAGAGAATCTAACCATCACCCCCTTGATGTTCAATGGTGTTACCGTCACTGAATCCCCCCTCCCCCCCCACTATCAACATCCTGGGGGTTCCCATTGAGAGAGAATCTAACCATCGCCCCCTTGATGTTCAATGGTGTCACTGTCACTGAATCCCCCCTCCCCCCCACTATCAACATCCTGGGGGTTCCCATTGAGAGAGAATCTAACCATCGCCCCCTTGACGTTCAATGGTGTCACCATCACTGAATCCCCCCTCCCCCCCCCACTATCAACATCCTGGGGGTTCCCATTGAGAGAGAATCTAACCATCGCCCCTTGACGTTCAATGGTGTTACCATCACTGAATCCCCCCCTTCCCCCCCACTATCAACATCCTGGGGGTTCCCATTGAGAGAGAATCTAACCATCGCCCCCTTGACGTTCAATGGTGTTACCATCACTGAATCCCCCCCCTCCCCACTATCAACATCCTGGGGGTTCCCATTGAGAGAGAATCTAACCATCGCCCCTTGACGTTCAATGGTGTTACCATCACTGAATCCCCCCTCCCCCACTATCAACATCCTGGGGGTTCCCATTAAGCAGAAACTGACCTGGACCCAGCCCCATATCAATCCTGTGGCTGCCAGAGCAGGGTCAGAGGCTGGGAATCCTGCAGCGAGGAACTCCCCTCCTGACTCCCTCCCCCCTGACTCTCTTCCCCCCTCAAAGCCCTGTCCCCCCCCCATCACCGAGTCAGGGAAGCTGAGGGAATATTCCCCACTCGCCCCGGACGGAGTGGGGGAGCAGCTCGGACAACACTCGGGAGGCTTCTCACTGGCGACGGGACAGGACAGACAACAGCTCCCCCCCCCCCTTCCTCGCTGTTTTGACTGGCCCCCACGTGCCCTCCCTCCCTCCCCACCGATGGCTCTGCAGCGCCAGGCTGCCCCTGTCGACAAGACCCGCTGCGGAAGCTCACCGGAGATCTCGACACGTGACAAGGTGTCGCGTTTTGGTGGGTCAAACCGAGGCAGGACTGGGACGGTGAGATGGTCGGGCCCTGGGGAGCATCCCAAAACAAGGAGACCTTGGGGGATTGTTCCTCGGGGGTGGAGGCGCAGGTCAACAGGGCAATGAAGGCATGTTTTCATCGGTCAGAGAGCTGACTGGGGGAGACGGGCTGTCTTGCTGCAGCTGGATCAGACCCTGGGGAGGCCATATTTGCAGCACTTGGTCACCCAACGACTGAAAGGATGCTATTCAACTCGAAAGCGTTCAGCAAAGACGGACTTGGATGCCGCAAGGAGAGGCTGGCACCGTGGTGTAGGATGTCTGGGACAAGCTGCCAGATGCCGTGGGGTGGGAGGAGTACGGTTTTCAGAAACATCGACACAGGGACGTGTGGATGGGATAGGTTCGGAGGGGGAGACGGACCGAACACCAGCCAATGGGATGACGTCTCCTGGACAGGACGGGCCGAAGGGCCTGTTTCTATGCTGTTGGCTTCTCTGACTCGACGCTCAGACAGCGCCTTCCAAGCCCCATGGCCGCTTTCGTCGGGGGGGTCAAGGGGCGGCAGACGCAGGGGAACGCTACCCCCCCCCCCTCCCCCCCCCACCAGATCCCTCACCGTCCCCGAACTCGGGACACCGACCGGCCGTTCCCTCAGCGTGGTATCGGTCCGAATCCTGGGATTCCCCTCCCACGGGGGAGGGGGGGGGGGGGCATTCTTGGACGACCCCACAGTGGTTCAAGATGGCGAGTCAACACCCCAACCATCACCACCTTCTCAAGGAGGGCGGCGGGGGTGGGGGGAAGAGATCAGAGACGCCCATGTCCTACGAACGAACAAATGTTGAAGTCTCACAGTTCAGGGGGTCCCCTTGTGCATGAGCAAGAAACATCCACCAAGAGGCCATCCAGAGAAGGTTCACTCGGCTGCTCCCAGGGATGGAGGGGACTGTCGAAGGGAGGAGAGATTGGAGTCGGTCAGGCCTGTGCTCGGGGAGAAAAAGTGAGGACCGCGGACGCTGGAGATCGGAGCTGAAAAATGCGTTGCTGGAAAAGCGCAGCAGGTCAGGCAGCATCCGAGGAGCGGGAGAATCGACGTTTCGGGGCACGGGTCCTTCATCAGGAATGAGGAGGGTGTGCCAGGCAGGCTGAGGTAAAATGGAGGGAGGAGGGGCGTTGGGAACGCGATAGGTGGAGGGAGGTTAAGGTGAGGGTGATAGGCCGGAGAGGGGGCGGAGAGGTCAGGAGGAAGATTGCAGGTTAGGAAGGTGGTGCTGAGTTCGAGGGTTGGGACTGAGACAAGGTGGGGGGAGGGGGGGGGAGGGGAAATGAGGAAACTGGAGAAATCGGAGTTCATCCCTTGGGGTTGGAGGGTTCCCAGGCGGAAGGTGATGCCCGAAACGTCGGATTCTCCTGCTCCTTGGCTTGTGGGCCAAGGTGGAGGGGGTGAGAGAGAAATGGGAGGGGTGGCGGGGAGGGGTTGGTGGTGATAGGATGGACAGGACGGTGGAGCAGAGAGGCAGGAAGACCGAAGGTGGTGCCGAATGGCCTCTGACTCCTGGGTCCAGCCTTCAGCCAGGGGGGAGGGGGGGGGACCCCAGCCGAGGTCACCCCGGAGGAAGCAGGCAGTCACGGGGAGAGCCCCCGCGTGTTCACACCTTACCGTACCCCCCCCCCCCCTTTTCTCCAAACTCCGACGCTCACTACCATCGCAATGGGGGGGGGGGGCTGTTCAGTCCATTGGGTCAGTTGCAGCATTCGATCGACGGCCGACGTGTTGGTCACCCATCACCCCCCAACCCCTCACCCTCAAAGGGCACTCCCTGACTTGGCCCCCACAGCCTTCGAGATCGTCCCACACGGTGGGGAAGCAGGCAGTTCGGCCCATCAACACTGACCCCTCCAAAACAGCTTCCCATCCAGACCCACCCCATCCCCACTCCGATCTCCATATTTCCCAAACTTATAGATCCCTGGACACTACGGGACAATTTCCCCACAATCAATCCCACCCTAACCTGCACAACCCTGGGCACTACAGGACAATTTCCCCACGGCCAATCCACCTTAACCCACACATCCCTGGGCACTACGGGACAATTTCCCCACGGCCAATCCACCCTAACCCACACATCCCTGGACACTACGGGACAATTTCCCCACGGCCAATCCACCCTAACCTGTACATCCCTGGGCACTACGGGACAATTTCCCACAGTCAATCTACCCTAACCTGCTCATCCCTGGGCACTACGGGACAATTTCCCCACGGCCAATCCCACCCTAACCTGCACATCCCTGGGCACTACGGGACAATTTCCCCACGGCCAATCCACCCTAACCTGCACATCCCTGGGCACTACGGGACAATTTCCCACAGCCAATCCACCCTAACCTGCACATCCCTGGGCACTACGGGACAATTTCCCCACAGTCAATCCCACCCTAACCTGTACATCCCTGGACACCACGGGACAATTTCGCCACGGCCAATCCACCCTAACCTGTACATCCCTGGACACTACGGGATAATTTCCCCTCGGCCAATCCCACCCTAACCTGTACATCCCTGGGCACTACGGGACAATTTCCCCACGGCCAATCCACCCTAACCCGCCCATCCCTGGGCACTACGGGACAATTTCCCCACGGCCAATCCACCCTAACCTGTACATCCCTGGGCACTACGGGACAATTTCCCCACGGCCAACCCACCCTAACCTACACATCCCTGGGCACTACGGGACAATTTCCCCACGGCCAACCCACCCTAACCTACACATCCCTGGACACTACGGGACAATTTCCCCACGGCCAATCCCACCCTAACCTGCACATCCCTGGGCACTATGGGACAATTTCCCCACGGCCAATCCCCCCTAACCTGCACATCCCTGGGCACTACGGGACAATTTCCCCACGGCCGATCCACCCAAACCTGCACATCTTTGGTCTGTGGGAGGAAACCGGAGGAATCCCACGCGGAGAACGTGCAAATACCAGACAGAAAGTCTCCCCGAGGCTGGGATCGAACCCGGGTCCCTGGCGCAGTGAGTTAAGAATGAGCTGTATTGCTGTGCTCCACGTTTGGCTGGAATAGAGTAGAGTACACAAGAGCAAGGAGGGAGGGACGGTCCCAAAAGTGGGGAGGGGTGGGTGTAGGACCGGGGGAAATGCCTACGAACCACCGAAGGTTTGGGAAGGGTGCTTTGGAAACAAGTAAGCGGGGGCCAAGGGTGGTGGAATGTGAGATGGAGTGAGAAGCTCCCAGAGGGCCCACGCACAGATTCGAGATACACCGCAAGGAGCAGCATCAAGTTTAAATCCCACTCAGCGAAGCCATCGCTCCGGAGAATCCAGAGAAAC
>NW_027310405.1:62241-67241 GCF_047496795.1 Chiloscyllium punctatum
TACCGTCACTGAATCCCCCCCTCTCCCCCACTATCACCATCCTGGGGGTTCCCATTGAGAGAGAATCTAACCATCGCCCCCTTGACGTTCAATGGTGTTACCGTCACTGAATCCCCCTCCCCCCCACTATCAACATCCTGGGGGTTCCCATTGAGAGAGAATCTAACCATCGCCCCCTTGATGTTCAATGGTGTTACCGTCACTGAATCCCCCTGACCCCCCACTATCACCATCCTGGGGTTCCCATTGAGAGAGAATCTAACCATCGCCCCCTTGATGTTCAATGGTGTTACTGTCACTGAATCCCCCCTCTCCCCCCACTATCACCATCCTGGGGGTTCCCATTGAGAGAGAATCTAACCATCGCCCCCTTGACGTTCAATGGTGTTACCGTCACTGAATCCCCCTGACCCCCCCCACTATCAACATCCTGGGGGTTCCCATTGAGAGAGAATCTAACCATCGCCCCCTTGACGTTCAATGGTGTTACCGTCACTGAATCCCCCCCTGACCCCCCCCCCCCCACTATCAACATCCTGGGGGTTCCCATTGAGAGAGAATCTAACCATCGCCCCCTTGACGTTCAATGGTGTTACCGTCACTGAATCCCCCTTCACCCCCCCCCCCACTATCAACATCCTGGGGGTTCCTATTGAGAGAGAATCTAACCATCGCCCCCCTTGATGTTCAATGGTGTTACCGTCACTGAATCCCCCCCTCTCCCCCCCACTATCACCATCCTGGGGGTTCCCATTGAGAGAGAATCTAACCATCGCCCCCTTGACGTTCAATGGTGTTACCGTCACTGAATCCCCCCCCCCTCTCCCCCCCCCACTATCAACATCCTGGGGGTTCCCATTGAGAGAGAATCTAACCATCGCCCCCTTGATGTTCAATGGTGTTACCGTCACTGAATCCCCCCCTCACCCCCCCACTATCAACATCCTGGGGGTTCCCATTGAGAGAGAATCTAACCATCGCCCCCTTGATGTTCAATGGTGTTACCGTCACTGAATCCCCCCCTACCCCCCCCCCCCCCACCCCCCCCCCCCCCCCCACTATCAACATCCTGGGGGTTCCCATTGAGAGAGAATCGAACCATTGCCCCCTTGATGTTCAATGGTGTTACCGTCACTGAATCCCCCCCCTTCCCCCCACTCTCAACATCCTGGGGGTTCCCATTGAGAGAGAATCTAACCATCGCCCCCTTGATGTTCAATGGTGTTACCGTCACTGAATCCCCCCCCCCTCTCCCCCCCCACTATCACCATCCTGGGGGTTCCCATTGAGAGAGAATCTAACCATTGCCCCCTTGATGTTCAATGGTGTTACCGTCACTGAATCCCCCCCTCCCCCCACTATCAACATCCTGGGGGTTCCCATTGAGAGAGAATCTAACCATCGCCCCCTTGATGTTCAATGGTGTTACCGTCACTGAATCCCCCTGACCCCCCCCGCCCGACTAGCAACATCCTGAGAGCTTAAAACAGAAGGGACACTCAGTCCGTTTCAAAACGGGGGGGGGGGGTGGTGGGGGGCTGGAAGAAAAAAACCTTTAATCGCCTTTGTACAGTGCACCGTGAGTTCCTGACGACGCGTCACGGGAGGGAGAATTCCCGCATTGGGAGGCAGGAGGAATACCGGCATTGTCCTGAAGGCGAGAGAGAGAGAGAGAGGGGGGGGGTCCCAACGATGGGTGCACACCGGCTCCCGTCAGTTCCAGTCTGACTCCTTCCCTCCAAGAGGGAAAGCGATCCAGGCGGTGGGGGGGGGCTCAGTCGAATTCTGGGTAGGAGGAGGGGCTGGGGTAGTCGCTGAAGGCTGCTTTCTCATCCGGACTCCTGGGGCGCCAGACCTGGCCCCCTGCCTCACCCGCTTCCTGGGAGATAGGTCCTCGTCGCTACATTCCTGAGGGGTGGGCAGACAAGGGAATCCAGGGCAGAGATCAGATTCATGTCACTCCCTTTCCCCGGTGGACCCCGAACCCCTTCCCCGTTCCCTCCCTCTCTACACCGTCCCCCCATGGACCCCGAACCCCTTCCCCGTTCCCTCCCTCTCTACACCGTCCCCCCCATGGACCCCAAACCCCTTCCCCGTTCCCTCCCTCTCTACAACCGTCCCCCATGGACCCCGAACCCCTTCCCCGTCCCTCCCGCTCTACACCGTCCCCCCCATGGACCCCAAACCCCTTCCCCGTTCCCTCCCTCTCTACACCGTCCCCCCATGGACCCCAAACCCCTTCCCCGTTCCCTCCCTCTCTACACCGTCCCCCCATGGACCCCGAACCCCTTCCCCGTTCCCTCCCTCTCTACACCGTCCCCCCATGGACCCCGAACCCCTTCCCCGTTCCCTCCCTCTCTACACCGTCCCCCCCATGGACCCCGAACCCCTTCCCCGTTCCCTCCCTCTCTACACCGTCCCCCCATGGACCCCAAACCCCTTCCCCGTTCCCTCCCTCTCTACACCGTCCCCCCATGGACCCCGAACCCCTTCCCGTTCCCTCCCTCTCTACACCGTCCCCCATGGACCCCAAACCCCTTCCCCGTTCCCTCCCTCTCTACACCGTCCCCCATGGGACCCCAAACCCCTTCCCCGTTCCCTCCCGCTCTACACCGTCCCCCAAATGGACCCCGAACCCCTTCCCCGTTCCCTCCCTCTCTACACCGTCCCCCCCATGGACCCCGAACCCCTTCCCCTCCCTCTCTACAACCGTCCCCCCCATGGACCCCAAACCCCTTCCCGTTCCCTCCCTCTCTACACCGTCCCCCCCATGGACCCCAAACCCGTTCCCCGTTCCCTCCCTCTCTACACCGTCCCCCCCATTGACCCCAAACCCTTCCCGTTCCCTCCCTCTCTACACCGTCCCCCCCATGGACCCCAAACCCGTTCCCCGTTCCCTCCCTCTCTACACCGTCCCCCCATGGACCCCGAACCCCTTCCCCGTTCCCTCCTCTCTACACCGTCCCCCCAATGGACCCCAAACCCCTTCCCGTTCCCTCCCTCTCTACACCGTCCCCCATGGACCCCGAACCCCTTCCCCGTTTCCCTCCCCCTCTACACCGTCCCCCCAATGGACCCCAAACCCCTTCCCCGTTCCCTCCCTCTCTACACCGCCCCCACGGACCCCACCCCCCATTGCGTGCGGGGGGTACCTGTTTGATCTGGTCATGCCCCAGGATGTAGAAGGGGCTGGGGGGTCCCCGGCTGTGTGACCCTCCCTCTCGTCCCTCAGCTTCCTTCTCTTAGCGCCGGGCCCATCCCGGCTGGGGGGCTGGCCAGCTCCTGAGGCTGGGTCTTGCTGGGCTGCACTCCTTGGCTGTTGTTGGTATCTCCTTGCAGTGGCTCTCCCGCGGGTGGAGTGTCCCCCTGGCTCCCCTCGTCCTGTCAACAGCAACAGGAAGGGTCAACGGGAAAGGGGCTGGTCTACCCAATCAGAGTGACCTCCCTCACCCTCCTCCAATCTCACCCTCCTGTATCCATCCCTCCCTCCCTATCTCCCTCCCCCTCCTGTATCCATCCCTCCCTCCCTATCTCCCTCACCCTCCTGTCCCAATCCCTCCCTCCTCTCTCCCTCACCCTCCTGTTCCAATCCCTCCCTCCCTCTCTCCCTCACCCTCCTGTTCCAATCCCTCCCTCCCTATCTCCCTCACCCTCCTGTTCCAATCCCTCCCTCCCTATCTCCCTCACCCTCCTGTTCCAATCCCTCCCTCCCTCTCTCCCTCACCCTCCTGTATCCATCCCTCCCTCCCTCTCTCCCTCACCCTCCTACACTCCTCACCCTCCTGTTCCAATCCCTCCCTCCCTATCTCCCTCACCCTCCTCCAACCCTCACCCTCCTGTTCCAATCCCTCCCTCCCTATCTCCTCACCCTCCTACAACCCTCACCCTCCTGTTCCAATCCCTCCCTATCTCCCTCACCCTCCTACAACCCTCACCCTCCTGTTCCAATCCCTCCCTCCCTATCTCCCTCACCCTCCTACAACCCTCACCCTCCTGTTCTAATCCCTCCCTCCCTATCTCCCTCACCCTCCTGTTCCAATCCCTCCCTCCCTATCTCCCTCACCCTCCTACACTCCTCACCCTCCTGTTCCAATCCCTCCCTCCCTATCTCCCTCACCCTCCTACAATCCTCACCCTCCTGTTCCATCCCTCCCTCACCCTCCTACAATCCTCACCCTCCTGTTCCAATCCCTCCCTCACCCACCCAAATCTCCCTTCCTACACAGACACAATGACATAATGCCATGTGAGACCAGACGATCGAGGCAGATCTCAACAAACAGAAAGGAATTTTAGTAAAACAGACCACAGCAGGACTTAAACAATTAACGATCAGGCCTTGGGGGAGTTGTTGTAGAGCAGAGGGAGACCGAGGGGCTCGGGGACAACATCCTTTAAGCTTCTCATCACGGGTCGACAGTGGGGGGGTTTAAGGCAGCGTTTCGCACCCTTGCCTTCATCGCTCAGACCTTTGAGTGGAAGGAGTTGGGGAACGTCACGTTGGGGTTGTACAGGGCGATGGTGAGGTTTCGTCTGGAGAACCGCGTCCAAGTCCGGCCGCCCCGTGACAGGAAGGAGCTTATTAACCCGGAGAGGGTTCGGAAGAGATTTACCAGGAATTTGAGTTGTAAGGATAGGCTGGGACTGTTTTCCCCGGAGCGTCGGAGGGGGATTTACCAGGATTTCGGAGGGTTTGAGCTACAGGGAGAGGCCTGGGGGCTGTTTTCCCCGGAGCGTCGGAGGGGTTGACAGGGGACAGGGGGGGACGAGGAGTGTGTTGATGGGGTGGGGGATTTCAAAACCAGGGGTCACAGCTTCAAGTTGAGAGGAAAGAGATCGAGAGAGGTTATGAGGGGGAACTTTGTTCACACAGAGGGTGGGTCTGCGTGTGCGGGATGAACGTTTCCCGAGGAAGTGGGGGAATGTGGGCACAGTTACAAGGTTAAAGTGACATTGACAGAAGGACAGGGATAGGGAAGGGTTTAGAGGGATATGGGCTG
>NW_027310405.1:74741-86222 GCF_047496795.1 Chiloscyllium punctatum
TGATCAGGAGCAGGAACCCTGGCTGATTTCCCCTCTCTCTCTCTCTCTCTCTCTCTCTCTCTCTCTCTAACCCAGGGATCACTGGTAGTGATCAGGAGCAGGAACCCTGGCTGATTTCCCCTCTCTCTCTCTCTCTCTCTAACCCAGGGATCACTGGGCAGTGATCAGGAGCAGGAACCCTGGCTGATTTCCCCTCTCTCTCTCTCTCTAACCCAGGGATCACTGGGCAGTGATCAGGAGCAGGAACCCTGGCTGATTTCCCCTCTCTCTCTCTCTCTCTCTAACCCAGGGATCACTGGGCAGTGATCAGGAGCAGGACCCTGGCTGATTTCCCCCCTCTCTCTCTCTCTCTCTCTCTAACCCAGGGATCACTGGACAGTGATCAGGAGCAGGAACCCTGGCTGATTTCCCCCCCCCTCTCTCTCTCTAACCCAGGGATCACTGGGCAGTGATCAGGAGCAGGAACCCTGGCTGATTTCCCCTCTCTCTCTCTCTCTAACCCAGGGATCACTGGGCAGTGATCAGGAGCAGGAACCCTGGCTGATTTCCCCTCTCTCTCTCTCTCTCTCTAACCCAGGGATCACTGGGCAGTGATCAGGAGCAGGAACCCTGGCTGATTTCCCCCCCCTCTCTCTCTCTCTCGAACCCAGGGATCACTGGGCAGTGATCAGGAGCAGGAACCCTGGCTGATTTCCCCCCTCTCTCTCTCTCTCTCTAACCCAGGGATCACTGGACAGTGATCAGGAGCGGGAACCCTGGCTGATTTCCCCCCTCTCTCTCTTCTCTCTCTCTCTCTAACCCAGGGATCACTGGCAGTGATCAGGAGCAGGAACCCTGGCTGATTTCCCCTCTCTCTCTCTCTCTCTAACCCAGGGATCACTGGGCAGTGATCAGGAGCAGGAACCCTGGCTGATTTCCCCCCTCTCTCTAACCCAGGGATCACTGGACAGTGATCAGGAGCAGGAACCCTGGCTGATTTCCCCTCTCTCTCTCTCTCTCTCTAACCCAGGGATCACTGGACAGTGATCAGGAGCAGGAACCCTGGCTGATTTCCCCCCTCTCTCTCTCTCTCTAACCCAGGGATCACTGGGCAGTGATCAGGAGCAGGAACCCTGGCTGATTTCCCCCCTCTCCCTCTCTCTCTAACCCAGGGATCACTGGGCAGTGATCAGGAGCAGGAACCCTGGCTGATTTCCCCTCTCTCTCTCTCTCTCTCTAACCCAGGGATCACTGGGCAGTGATCAGGAGCAGGAACCCTGGCTGATTTCCCCCCTCTCTCTCTCTCTCTAACCCAGGGATCACTGGACAGTGATCAGGAGCAGGAACCCTGGCTGATTTCCCCCCTCTCTCTCTCTCTCTAACCAGGGATCACTGGGCAGTGATCAGGAGCAGGAACCCTGGCTGATTTCCCCTCTGTCTCTCTCTCTCTCTCTCTCTCTAACCCAGGATCACTGGGCAGTGATCAGGAGCAGGAACCCTGGCTGATTTCCCCCCTCTCTCTCTCTCTCTCTAACCCAGGGATCACTGGGCAGTGATCAGGAGCAGGAACCCTGGCTGATTTCCCCTCACTCTCTCTCTCTCTCTCTAACCCAGGGATTACTGGCTGATTTCCCCCCTCCTTCCCCCGTCTCTCTCTAACCCAGGGATTACTGGCTGATTTCCCCCCCTCTCACCCCCTCTCTCTCTAACCCAGGGATTACTGGCTGATTTCCCCCCTCCCTCTCTCTCTAACCCAGGGATCACTGGCTCATTTCCCCCCCCCTCTCTCCCCGTCTCTCTCTAACCCAGGGATTACTGGCTGATTTCCCCCCTCCCTCTCTCTCTAACCCAGGGATTACTGGCTGATTTCCCCCCTCTCTCCCGTCTCTCTCTAACCCAGGGATTACTGGCTGATTTTACCCCCACTCTCACCCCCTCTCTCTCTAACCCAGGGATTACTGTCTGATTTCCCCCCTCTCTCCCCGTCTCCTCTCTAACCCAGGGATTACTGGCTGATTTCCCCCCCTCTCTCTCCCTAACCCAGGGATTACTGTCTGATTTCCCCCCTCTCTCTCCCCCTCTCTCTCTAACCCAGGGATTACTGTCTGATTTCCCCCCTCCCCTGTCTCTCTCTAACCCAGGGATTACTGTCTGATTTCCCCCCTCTCTCCCCGTCTCCCTCTAACCCAGGGATTACTGGCTGATTTCCCCCTCTCTCCCCCGTCTCTCTCTAACCCAGGGATTACTGTCTGATTTCCCCCCCTCCTTCCCCCGTCTCTCTCTAACCCAGGGATTACTGGCTGATTTCCCCCCTCCCCTCTCTCTCTAACCCAGGGATTACTGTCTGATTTCCCCCCCTCTCTCCCCGTCTCCTCTAACCCAGGGATTACTGGCTGATTTCCCCCCCTCTCTCCCCCCCTCTCTCTCTAACCCAGGGATTACTGTCTGATTTCCCCCCTCTCTCCCCCGTCTCTCTCTCTCTAACCCAGGGATTACTGTCTGATTTCCCCCCCCCCACCTCTCTCTCTAACCCAGGGATTACTGTCTGATTTCCCCCCTCTCTCCCCGTCTCTCTCTAACCCAGGGATTACTGTCTGATTTCCCCCCTCTCTCCCCGTCTCTCTCTAACCCAGGGATTACTGTCTGATTTCCCCCCTCTCTCCCCCCTCTCTCTCTAACCCAGGGATTACTGTCTGATTTCCCCCCCCTCTCCCCCGTCTCTCTCTAACCCAGGGATTACAGGCTGATTTCCCCCCTCTCTCTCTCCCTCTCTCTCTCTAACCCAGGGATTACTGTCTGATTTCCCCCCTCTCTCTCCCCGTCTCTCTCTAACCCAGGGATTACTGTCTGATTTCCCCCCTCCCTCTCTCTCTTCTAACCCAGGGATTACTGGCTGATTTCCCCCCTCTCTCTCCCCGTCTCTCTCTAACCCAGGGATTACTGTCTGATTTCCCCCCCTCTCTCCCTGTCTCTCTCTAACCCAGGGATTACTGGCTGATTTCACCCCTCTCTCTCCCCGTCTCTCTCTAACCCAGGGATTACTGTCTGATTTCCCCCCTCTCTCTCCCCGTCTCTCTCTAACCCAGGGATTACTGGCTGATTTCCCCCCTCCTCTCTCGCCGTCTCTCTCTAACCCAGGGATTACTAGCTGATTTCCCCCCTCTCTCTCGCCGTCTCTCTCTAACCCAGGGATTACTGGCTGATTTCCCCCCTCTCTCTCTAACCCAGGGATTACTGTCTGATTTCCCCCCCCTCTCTCTAACCCAGGATTACTGTCTGATTTCCCCCCTCTCTCCCCGTCTCTCTCTAACCCAGGGATTACTGTCTGATTTCCCCCCTCTCTCCCCCGTCTCTCTCTAACCCAGGGATTACTGTCTGATTTCCCCCCTCTCTCTCTAACCCAGGGATTACTGTCTGATTTCCCCCCTCTCTCCCCGTCTCTCTCTAACCCAGGGATTACTGTCTGATTTCCCCCCCTCTCTCTCTAACCCAGGGATTACTGTCTGATTTCCCCCCCTCTCTCCCCGTCTCTCTCTAACCCAGGGATTACTGTCTGATTTCCCCCCTCTCTCCCCCGTCTCTCTCTCTAACCCAGGGATTACTGGCTGATTTCCCCCCTCCCTCTCTCTCTAACCCAGGGATTACTGTCTGATTTCCCCCCTCTCTCTCCCCCTCTCTCTCTAACCCAGGGATTACTGTCTGATTTCCCCCCTCTCCTCCCCGTCTCTCTCTCTAACCCAGGGATTACTGTCTGATTTCCCCCCCCCCCCTCTCTCTCTCTAACCCAGGGATTACTGTCTGATTTCCCCCCTCTCTCTCCCCCTCTCTCTCTAACCCAGGGATTACTGTCTGATTTCCCCCCTCTCTCCCCGTCTCTCTCTCTAACCCAGGGATTACTGTCTGATTTCCCCCCCCCCCCTCTCTCTCTAACCCAGGGATTACTGTCTGATTTCCCCCCTCTCTCCCCCTCTCTCTCTCTAACCCAGGGATTACTGTCTGATTTCCCCTCTCTCTCCCCGTCTCTCTCTAACCCAGGGATTACTGTCTGATTTCCCCCCTCCCTCTCTCTCTAACCCAGGGATTACTGTCTGATTTCCCCCCTCCCTCTCTCTCTAACCCAGGGATTACTGTCTGATTTCCCCCCTCTCTCTCCCCGTCTCTCTCTAACCCAGGGATTACTGGCTGATTTCCCCCCTCTCTCTCCCCGTCTCTCTCTAACCCAGGGATTACTGGCTGATTTCCCCCCTCTCTCTCCCCCCTCTCTCTCTAACCCAGGGATTACTGTCTGATTTCCCCCCTCTCTCTCCCCCGTCTCTCTCTAACCCAGGGATTACTGGCTGATTTCCCCCCTCTCTCTCCCCCCTCTCTCTCTAACCCAGGGATTACTGTCTGATTTCCCCCCTCTCTCTCTAACCCAGGGATTACTGGCTGATTTCCCCCCTCTCTCTCTAACCCAGGGATTACTGGCTGATTTCCCCCCTCTCTCTCCCCGTCTCTCTCTAACCCAGGGATTACTGTCTGATTTCCCCCCTCTCTCTCGCCGTCTCTCTCTAACCCAGGGATTACTAGCTGATTTCCCCCCTCTCTCTCCCCGTCTCTCTCTAACCCAGGGATTACTGTCTGATTTCCCCCCTCCCTCTCTCTCTAACCCAGGGATTACTGTCTGATTTCCCCCCTCTCTCCCCATCTCTCTCTAACCCAGGGATTACTGTCTGATTTCCCCCCCCCCCGTCTCTCTCTAACCCAGGGATTACTGTCTGATTTCCCCCCCCTCTCTCTCTAACCCAGGGATTACTGTCTGATTTCCCCCCCTCTCTCCCCGTCTCTCTCTAACCCAGGGATTACTGTCTGATTTCCCCCCTCTCTCTCCCCCCCTCTCTAACCCAGGGATTACTGTCTGATTTCCCCCCCCTCTCTAACCCAGGGATTACTGTCTGATTTCCCCCCCCCTCTCTCTCTAACCCAGGGATTACTGTCTGATTTCCCCCCTCTCTCTCCCCGTCTCTCTCTAACCCAGGGATCACTGTCTGATTTCCCCCCTCTCTCTCGCCGTCTCTCTCTAACCCAGGGATTACTGGCTGATTTCCCCCCTCTCTCTCTAACCCAGGGATTACTGTCTGATTTCCCCCCTCTCTCCCCGTCTCTCTCTAACCCAGGGATTACTGTCTGATTTCCCCCCCCTCTCTCTCTAACCCAGGGATTACTGTCTGATTTCCCCCCTCTCTCCCCGTCTCTCTCTAACCCAGGGATTACTGTCTGATTTCCCCCCTCTCTCCCCGTCTCTCTCTCTAACCCAGGGATTACTGGCTGATTTCCCCCCTCTCTCCCCCGTCTCTCTCTCTAACCCAGGGATTACTGGCTGATTTCCCCCTCCCTCTCTCTCTAACCCAGGGATTACTGTCTGATTCCCCCCCCTCTCTAACCAGGGATTACTGTCTGATTTCCCCCCTCTCTCCCCCGTCTCTCTCTAACCAGGGATTACTGTCTGATTTCCCCCCCTCTCTCCCCCCTCTCTCTCTAACCCAGGGATTACTGTCTGATTTCCCCCCTCTCTCTCCCCCGTCTCTCTCTAACCCAGGGATTACTGTCTGATTTCCCCCCTCTCTCCCCCGTCTCTCTCTAACCCAGGGATTACTGTTTGATTTCCCCCCCCTCTCTCCCCCGTCTCTCTCTCTAACCCAGGGATCACTGACCTTCGTTCTTGCTTCAATCTCTGAGTTATTTTTCCAACGCACTCCAAGCGGTTGAGCAACATCTCATTGACCTGCAATGGAAACGGGACAGTTTACAAACAGCACCGGAGTAAATCTGAATGTCCCTCTGTGTTCGTTTGACTCAGACATGTTCATGGACATTACACCCAGTGAAGGAACAGCCTGTTAATACTGTCGCTCCTTTGCTGTCCTAGAGTATATCCATCTCCCTCCGACCGTGCGGCACTCCCTCAGTACTGGGCACCGGGAGGAGGGAGTGTGGGTCTGGATTATGGAGCTCAAGTCCTAGAGTATATCCATCTCCCTCCGACAGTGCCCTCAGTAATGGAGGTGGAGATTGGGAGAACAAGGGTGAAGCAGTGGAAATCCAACCTTACCAACTCAATCTCCTTGCAACGGCGCAGGAGGGCGTGGTATTTGGGGCGGTACGCCTCCCGCCGTCGCCGCAGCACCTGCTCCTCGTCTTCCTCCTCGTCGCCCTCCTCTTCCTCGTCCTGCCACCTCCTCCTCCTCCCTGCCCCGACCCTCGTGCAGACCCGAGTCCGTGAACTCCACCTCCTGCTCCAGCTCGCTCGCCAAGATGTTGCCCCCGAAGAGTGGGGGGAGGGCCAGCTCCGAGCAGGGGCCCCGGGAAGTCGTCGAAACCGACCGCCGCCATTCCGGGCGCCCTCCTCGCCAATGGGGGGCGCGCCCCTCAGCTCCTGGGGGGGGGGGGGGGGGGCGATGGGGGCTAGCGAAGGGTGACGGGAGCCCGCGTGCGGTGGGGCAGCGGCGGCAGACTTGTCGCCGTCACCGGCTTGCCAATGGGAAGCCGGCTTCCATCAGGAAGGGGGCGGCCATCTTGGCGTGGTATTGACGTCACTCTGCGGTCAAGGGCTTGGGGGGCTGCGGGGGGGGGGGCTCCTTCTCTCCCTATCCACACAAATCTCCTCCTTGGGGCTCGGCGGGTAAAGTAACGGTGAAGAAAAAAGAAAAGCAGTGGATTTAAAGCTGCTCCTGGGCCCTCATTGCTCAAAGGCCCCCTTGGTCAACCTTGGAGAGGTCAGAGGGCAAACCTCCTCCTCCTCCTCCCCCCCTCCCGCCCTGAGGAAAAAAAACCCTCTAGGACAAAATGGCGGCGGGGCCGAAGCAGGCGGGTCCACGCGTTCGACGGACAGATCGCACGACCAATCGGAACCGCCGCCAACTCCTCCTCCAATTGGGAGCCGCTAAGGGGTGGAATGGCGTGTTTGTCTTCCTGACGGACACGCGACGCATCCAATGGGAGCAGAGAGCAACTGGGGTATATCGGCCACGAGCCAATGGGAGACAAAGGGTGGGCGGGTATTATTCTCGCGTTTAACCCCTCCTCTTCCACCCGGCGGCTGCGTACAGGCGGATTGACGCTGATTCTATCCAATCGGATCGGTGTCTTATTGTCCCGCTATCCAATTGGAACGCGCTTCTGCTCTCATTCCGCCCGCTGACGGGAGGGGGTGGTCGCGGCTGATGGACGGCGGCCTGATCCAATCCGCCGTCGAATGTCTCCCGGCTCTCGCTGCCGATTGGTCGGTGCCCCTCTGACGGACGGCGGCCCGGCCCCATTCGACAGCGTGCACCACGGTCTGCGACCCGCCCATAGGTGGATTGGCAGCCGTGCTACCCAATCAGCACCGGGGACCTCACCGGCCGCAGCCAATCGCCGGCGTCATGCCCGCGCCATGATTCCCCCCCCCCCCCCCGGAAATCTGGAAGTTTGCAAAACCGAAGTGGGGGACACCGATAAAAATTAACACTTTGCAGCATCAGCAAAAAAGAGATAATTAAAGTGCATTTAGTTTTTTGCCGCCGGAGTTTAGAATCTGCGCGTGTTTGCTGACTTTGTCAACTGATCCCACCCCTTTGCCGCAGGTCCTTCCGTCGATTGGTCGCTTCCGCTCTGATTGACGTTCACTTTCGCCAATCGACCCGCCCTTCCTTACGATTGGCATTGTTCCCCCGCCAATCGCCGTCCAATCACCGACGCGCGGACCAATGGTGCGTGACGGAGGCGGGTCGATGTGTGCGTTCCCGCCCCTTCCCTACTACCCTCCCCCATTTGTTCGTCCATCCCACGATTGACGTGAGCGTTCGCCCAATGGGCCATCCGTATATGCGTGCGTCACAGTAGGGGGCAGGTGATGCGCTCTAATTGGACCCCCCGCCTCCGATCGACGTATTGTCCGCCAACCAACGGCGTTGATCTCTCACGGCCTTGGGCGGGATTTCCATTGTGCCGTGTCCTGATTGGCCATTCCGCCCGAACAGACGTCCCTCTCAACCAGTCAGCGCCCAGGCGTTTGGGGTGGATTGACGTGCAGCTTAGTCCAATCAACGCCCTTTCCGGGACGGCTGCCGTTCAATGGGAACTTGAGGGGGGGGGCGGGTGTTCGTTGCCTCCGACGACGATTGGTCGGTCTCCGCTGAGTGATGTGAATCTGACCAATCGGCAATTGCCCGTCTGTTGTTTTTTCCCCACCCCCCCCCGCCACCTGCCGCAGTGAGCGGGACTGGGAGGCGGGCCCCCTCGTGACCGACGTGGCGTCTGACCAATGAAACGCCGCGATCGCCCACCGTCGCGTCCGCCGATTCGTCAGCCTCCCGCGACGTACGTGCCGGCGGCCCAATCGGAACAGCCACCCTGCGCACAGGCCGTAGGGGAGGGCGGGACTTCCGGATATCTCCCCTCACCACCGGGTCCCTGGGTTTCTCGCGGCGGCGGTTGCGGATTTGAAAAGGTTGGGCGCGCGCCTCGGAACGCGCGGCGGTTGGCGCTTCAGGCGGGAAGGTCTGATGTACCAGGATGTTGGCCACCCTTGACCAAATTACCAGGACGTTGGCCACTCTTGACCAAATTACCAGGACGTTGGCCACTCTTGACCACATTACCAGGATGTTGGCCACTCTTGACCACATTTCCAGGACGTTGGCCACTCTTGACCAAATTACCAGGATGTTGGCCCACTCTTGACCAAATTACCAGGATGTTGGCCACTCTTGACCACATTTCCAGGACGTTGGCCACTCTTGACCAAATACCAGGATGTTGCCCACTCTTGACCAAATTACCAGGATGTTGGCCACTCTTGACCAAATTACCAGGATGTTGGCCACTCTTGACCACATTTCCAGGACGTTGGCCACTCTTGACCAAATTACCAGGATGTTGCCCAGACTTGACCAATTTTACCGGGACGTTGCCCCGTCTTGACCGGTTTTACCAGGACGTTGCCCGGTCTTGACCAAAACACAGTGACGTTTGTCCAGCCCTGGCCGGTTTTACCGGGACGTTGACCAAAACCACAGGGACGTGGTCCAGTCATGACCGATTTTACCAGGACATTACCCAGTCTTGACCAATTTACAGAGATGTTGCCCCCACTCTTGACCAAATTACCAGTATGTTGCCCAGACTTGACCAATTTTGCCGGGGTGTTGCCCGGTCTTACCGGGACGTTGTCCAGCCCTGACTGGTTTTACCGGGACGTTGCCCAGTCTTGACCAAAACACCGGGACGTTGTCCAATCTTGACCGGGTTTTACCGGGACGTTGCCCAGTCTTGACCAAAACACAGGGACGTTGTCCAGTCTTGACCGATTTCACCAGGACATTACCCAGTCTTGACCAATTTACCAAGACATTGCACGCTCAGGAGCAAATTACCGGGACGGTGGCCGGTCCCGCCTGGGTTTACCGGGACAGAAGCGACGACAAGGGGTGGGGTGGTGTGGACGTGATTGAGTCCAGCACGGAAACAGACCCTTTGGTGAAAACGGTCTGTGCCGTCCCTGGGTATCCCGTTTGCCAGCACTTTGGCCAATATCCCTCTCGCCCCTTCCACCCCATCCTTTTGAAATGGTATTGGATTAGATTCCCTACGGTGTGGAAACAAGGAGCGACCCCCACCCAGACCCAGTCCCCTTCGCCAAACACCACGGGCAAATCTGGCGTGGCCGATTCACCGAAGCTGCGCGGTCTTTGGACTGCGGGAGGGAGCCGGAGCACCCGGAGGGAACCCACGTCGACCCGGGGAGGATGCGCTAACTCCACACAGGCGGCCGCCTGAGGCGGGAATTGAACCAGGGTCCCTGGCACCGTGAGGCACCAGTGCCGCCCACTGTGCCACTGTGCCGCCCACCACTTCCTCGTTCCACACATGCACCACCCTCGGTGGGAAAAAGTTACCCCTGGGGTCCCTTTACCCTGCTTACCTTATATGTACGACCCTCGCCCTCCTGTTCCAATCACTCCCTCACCCTCCTGTCCCAATCCCTCCCTCCCTATCTCCCTCACCCTCCTGTTCCAATCCCTCCCTCCCTCTCTCCCTCACCCTCCTACAATCCTCACCCTCCTGTTCCAATCCCTCCCTCCCTATCTCCCTCACCCTCCTGTTCCAGTCCCTCACCTCCCTATCTCCCTCACCCTCCTACACTCCTCACCCTTCTGTTCCAATCCCTCCCTCCCTATCTCCCTCACCCTCCTGTCCCAATCCCTCCCTCCCTATCTCCCTCACCCTCCTGTCCCAATCCCTCCCTCCCTATCTCCCTCACCCTCCTGTTCCAATCCCTCCCTCCCTATCTCCCTCACCCTCCTACACCCCTCACCCTCCTGTTCCAATCCCCCCCTCCCTATCTCCCTCACCCTCCTGTTCCAATCCCTCCCTCCCTATCTCCCTCACCCTCCTACACTCCTCACCCTCCTGTTCCAATCCCTCCCTCCCTATCTCCCTCACCCTCCTACACCCCTCACCCTCCTGTTCCAATCCCTCCCTCCCTATCTCCCTCACCCTCCTGTTCCAATCCCTCTCTCCCTCACCCTCCTACACCCCTCACCCTCCTGTTCCAATCCCTCCCTCCCTCTCTCCCTCACCCTCCTACAACCCTCACCCTCCTGTTCCAATCCCTCCCTCCCTATCTCCCTCACCCTCCTGTTCCAATCCCTCTCTCCCTCACCCTCCTACATCCCCCTCACCCTCCTGTTCCAATCCCTCCCTCCCTCTCTCCCTCACCCTCCTACAACCCCTCACCCTCCTGTTCCAATCCCTCCCTCCCTATCTCCCTCACCCTCCTGTTCCAATCCCTCTCTCCCTCACCCTCCTACACCCCTCACCCTCCTGTTCCAATCCCTCCCTCCCTCTCTCTCCCTCACCCTCCTACACCCCTCACCCTCCTGTTCCAATCCCTCCCTCCCTATCTCCCTCACCCTCCTGTTCCAATCCCTCTCTCCCTCACCCTCCTACACCCCTCACCCTCCTGTTCCAATCCCTCCCTCCCCTATCTCCCTCACCCTCCTACAACCCTCACCCTCCTGTTCCAATCCCTCCCTCCCTATCTCCCTCACCCTCCTACACTCCTCACCCTCCTGTTCCAATCCCTCCCTCCCTATCTCCCTCACCCTCCTGTTCCAATCCCTCTGCCGTGGGTAACGTGTGCGGTTTGTCTGGGCCGTTGCAGGTTGTGCCGCCATTTGCCATGTCTCTGGCCGACGAGCTCCTGGCGGACCTGGAGGAGGCGGCGGAGGAAGAGGAGGAGAGCTTTCCCGACGAGGACGATGAGGAGGCGATTGACGTGGTGGAGGAGGAGATGGAGCTCGACCTGGCCGTGGGACTCTTCGGTATCAAGAGCATCGCGAAACTGCGAGACAGCAAGCAGGTCCGGTGCCCAGGACTGAGGGAGGGCCGCACAGTCGGAGGGGAATCCACGCCCTCCCTCCCTCCCAGTGCCCAGGACTGAGGGAGGGCCGCACAGTCGGAGGGAATCCACCGCCCTCC